>NW_019416975.1:107444-109331 GCF_000390285.2 Anoplophora glabripennis | reverse complement strand
ATTTAAGTTTCATACTACAAAATTATAATACATACCTTTTTTTTACTTTTTCGTAAAGGTGTCAAACTAACTTAAATCAATTCCCATCAATGTAATTTTGTGCAGAAAAATTCAAAAGTGAGCTGTGCGCTGGCTAAACTTTTGTTATTAATTAACAGTTAATAAGTTTTAATACACACATTTCACATAAAATGTCACTAACAGCAATGCTATTGTACATAAATATTAAATAATAAAGTACTTATTGTTAACTTCAAATTTAAACTTCGTTAATAGGTATAAATTTATTAAATTCCAGTAGGATATGCTATTTAACTCCGTAGCGCTGGATTTAATTTAAGTAAAGTAAAGTTTAAGTAAAGTAGTTCTGAAAGTTTTTGTTAAAATAATGTTTATTGTGGACAACTTTGACTATCTGTTATGCGAAATTAAATTTAATCAAAAAGCAAAAAATATAATGTAATGTAACCTCCAAGTCAGCCGAGCTAACCCAAACATATTAGAATTAGACCTCTTAAAAAAGTATTAAGTTAGTTTAAATATTAAGAATAAGTATATCATTAAGAATGGACAATCTCTAAATAGGAGTTACTACACACCAAAATGTGTTCTGATTTATTGAAGTAACAGAGAGTAATAGAGAGTAATACGTGTACAAATAGCGGCAAATTCAGCATCAAATTCGTAATTCTCGTGCCAAAAAACATAAAATCACCAATTTTCGAGTTGATTCTGCTGAAAATTTAAAAATTATTGAGAAATTTGAAATTAAAATTCCAACTTTGTTGTTAATCCAGTATAGAGATTGCCCATTCTCAATGAATGACCCTGTATATGAGTATCAAATCAATGGGTAAGAATTCTTAATATTGTTAAATTTTAACTAGCCACTTTTTGGTACACATTATCAAGTCAATAAAATCGTTAATTGTTAACAATTAAGACATTGCTTTTTTAATTAAGAGTTGCCTACAGTAATCCATATCTTTTCGAGGAAAAGAACTTTTTTCGTATAAAATAAACACGAATAAAACATAGTTTCATAACTCCTGTTCTAAACGACAAAATAAACTATTTATTTTATTGTAAAGGTATTACACTATAATCCTACTAATGTTTAAGAGTAAATTTTGTAATTAGGAAAGTTATTTAATAATTTCATTATATCAGGCATGTGTATTTGCGTAGATTATTGTAATTATTTCTTTACCATATCCAGCTTATTATCAGTTATTATCAAAGAACTATTTCATATTATATGAATTGATTAGAATTAGCTTAATACTCTTAGAATGAAGAAAAAACCAATAATGAAATAGATGTGAGTAAAATATTGTGGAACTAATTCATTGCTGGTCGAGGCAGAGTGGTTATTTCTCATCATATCATTAATATTTATACCTAATAATAATGTTATGACAAAGTAAACTACTTCCACACATATTTATTCAAATTATAAATTAGTTTAAATATCTTACCTTTATTTTTTTTTAAGAAAGATCACTAATTATAAGTATAACGCACAATATACGCACGACTCACTATTACAACTACACAGCGTGGTCTGTCTGACCAATTGCATCATTGCTAGTCTAGACGCGCTGTTGTTTCTACATTAAATCTTCTGTAAATATACTTACCCTTTAATGTAAAATCACATAACCAAATGAAATATACATTTTTATTGTAAAATTTTTTAACTGTGGTAATAGCACGGTGTAAATTTACCGAAATTGAGATTATAAAGTAAAAACACATAACTTTCTTAGTAAAATATAAATATTTTTATTATTACGAAGAATATTTAATTTTACTTTACTTATTATGTAATACTGTAGTGTAAATTCACAAATGTATTGGATTTTTACCCCAATTTTTAAGAGTGTA
>NW_019416975.1:87076-105598 GCF_000390285.2 Anoplophora glabripennis | reverse complement strand
AACTGCTAGTCAATTATTAGCGCTGTTGCCACATCTACATAGTCTTTATGCGTTCATTAAATATAATTTAAAACTACTTAAATATGATATTTTTATGTTGTTAATTAGTCAATATGTATGCTATGTGCATATGAGTAGATTTCCTTGCTATATAGATAATGTTTATCGCAAATAATTTCAATAGAATTTAATTTTTTCAAATTGGCAGCGGGTTTTAGTCCCATAAGAAAAGCATGGGACCCCCCTGCGCTCCTCACTTCCCTCGGACCCCGATATACCTTCTTAAGTTATATGTTGTGTTTGAGGATTTACCGCACAAATTGTATTATTTAAAAAAAGTAACATTTTTTTTAAATATCGTTTAAGTGATGAATATTGTTTTATCTATAATAATGGGTAAAAATATGTTGAATTCGGATATAAATACGTCAACCATTGGTGGAGACAGCGGAAGTCAGAAAAGAAGTTATACATTTGACGTCACTGGGTGTTTTTGAAATTGGATCATTGCTTGTAACTGCTAATGGCAGTTACTCTTCTATTTTATTCGCTATTTTCAAATTCAAGGTCACTCACCACTGAAGATAAAGACAGTGAAGGAAGCATTACTAAGGTCACTACGGAAGATCAAAGCAGGCCGCCATTGTCTGATTAGCGGTTTCGTCCGTACGGCTTTAGAAGCAGCAACAAGAATCACAATCAATATTAGGGCGGGGCTAGGGGTTCTTATAAAGGCTGTGCCGAATATTCAAAAATTTAAATTTTAAGACTACCAATAATTAATACAGCACCACAGCATATTATTCTTGACTTCTTAATATTATCACTTTCAGATATTTTGCAAGATGCAAAAACAACTATAAATGACGAAGTTACAGCAACACAAATAAAACCGCTTTTGCGTGACGACCCAGAAGATAATTGTTTAACAAATAACACAAATTTGAGTAAAGACTCCCTAACTAATGTAAACGTACCATCAAAACCAAGATTTTCTGTTATAAGTTTAGGAGATAGAGCAGCATCCGTAACTGTTATAAATGACTTGGACGATGGAGACGACAACCAAAAGTTAGTTGATATTTTATTTTTCCATCCATCTTAAATAATCACAGCCACACAAAAAAAGAAAAGTTGTCTGTACTTTTCATGCGACATATGACATATGTTATCCGTAGTATTTTTTTGGCTCCTGATCACGAATCCGGTGTCAGAATTGAGCTATCACATCACAGGAATTTTCTGACCTCAAAAAACAGGTCAAAAATAGTAAAAATTCACGAAAAAGTGGTAAGAAAAGTACAAAAATTTTTTTTTCTATATTCAAATGTTCATTTATATGGTTAAGATCCCGCCGAATGTGAATTTGCGGTCAGCATTGATGGTTCTTTTTCTAACCTAAAAAAAACGTGTCAATTAAGGTCAGAATCACGTATTTAAAAAAAAAACAACCAAATTTGGTATACGGAGGTTTTCGGGGTCGCTGATCACGGATTCGAGGTCAGTTTTGTAAAATTCAAGATGGTGGATCTAATATGGCCGACCAAATTTTCAAAAATTAAGACATTCTCGTCAGATTTGGTATACGGGGTCACTGATCACGAATCCGAGATGAGATTTACAAAATTCGTTTTTAAAATATTAATCAATTATCTATGTACTTTATTTCCTGAAATTAGGCAGAAAACCCGTTAATAGATCTTTTACAGAAAAAAGAACAAGATATAGCCGAAAAAAGAAGGTGTATATATACGTATACCAAATTTGACGCGAATGTGTTATTTTTTGAAAATTTGTTCGGCCATCTTGCCAATTTTGCAAAATTAACCTCGGATCCTAGCACCTTTTCATAAATTTTTACTATTTTTGACCAGTTTTTTTGAGGTTAGGAAATTTCTGTGATGTGATAGCTCAATTGTAACACCGGATTCGTGATCAGGAGGCAAAAATACTACGGGCACCATGTCACATGAAAAGTACAGACTACTTTTTATTTTTTGTGTGGCTGTGATAATTGTATGCAATAATTGTAACAAAATTTCAGTATAACTTGCGTGGATTTAAGTCTACTCAAAAATGTTAAGTACCTCAATGTATCTCTTGGAGTTTCGCTCTCTTATACGTCTGACGTAATGTTTTTTGCCCTTATACCTTTGATTTTAAATCGAGCTGGATTTAGTACGCCTGACATAGCTCTCTTGATGATGGTTTATTTTGGGTCAGATCTTGTTTCGAGGATTTTGATATCTGTAATAAGTGCTTTCTGCAAGATTAGGAACCGATATGTATTTTTGGCAGGATCTTTCTTTTCAGCCATATTTAGGATTGGTAAGTACTGACTTTTATTACAACTAAATATAATTCGGATATGTGTGGGTCGAATATGGAACAATGGGAGAAATGAGAGAATGACAGTAGAAAATTTTAACAAAAAAAAATCATTGAAAATTCATATAAAAGTCTAAAAAGAGATAATGAGGCTGATAAAATGAATGAACTTGTTTATTGTCATGGACAATGCAAGCTACCTCAGTAAACAATTAATTTCCTTATTTATGTTTATATATAAACTAGGTTGGAAACATTTTATTGTCTACAGCTATACATATACTGATTTAGACTAGTAGTGATCAACTATTCTAAGAAAATACACTTCCAAAATGTATCTTGTTGACATTTTCATGTAAAATATAGTTTCATAATTTTAGTCGAGGAAATAAAGCACTAAAAACGGCCTTACCAGGAGACGACGTGGAAACCGGCCACCCTGGACACTAGGTAACTCGGAGACCATTGCCGTCGTGATGATATTCGTGTTGAGCAACCTCAAAAACCCCGAGATAACGAGTTTCGGCTAAGTTTATAACGAATTTCCACAAAACTCCAGGAGACGTCGTGGAAACCAGCCACCCTAGGCACTAGGTACCTCGGAGACCATTGCCGTCATGATATTCGTGTTCAGCGACCCCAAAAACCCCCGCGTAGCAAAATTGAACTCATTTCCGTCAATATTTTCCGAGTTATACATTTTTCATATTTTAACTCTTCGAGATGCAATTTTAAAAATGCATTTGTCTTATGCACCGATGCAATTTTCATTTCTCATTGATCACATAGGGTCACAAACTTTCTGGACGCTCTAACGAATCGAATGCAAAAAACCGCATTGCGATCCATCTTACTGCACAGATTTCAGAGGTTCAGTGCTTTATTTCCTAGACTATTTATAATGAATTAGTTTCGGTTTGTGTACAGGCTGGTCCATTTTCGATGGGATTTCAGGGTATCTCAGAAACTACTAAAGATATGATAAATCAGACACCACGTTCTCGAGCTCGATTTTCATGGCAAACTCTACTGTCAAATCAGAAATTTGCTATCTTCATTTGTTTCTGAGTTACAGGGCGTTTCTCGTTATTGTGACACTTTTGAACATGTCTGTATCTCAGCTGTTAAATAAGTTAGAGTTAAAGTGAAAACTGCTCAAGACTAATTCTTTGGCGTAGAATTGAATGCCGGTATTAGATTTTTAGTAGGTCTTAAGATTCCGGAGTTATGACCCAAAGTTATAATTTTTTAAATGGAAATCGTAGCTGGTTATGACCTAAAAAAATGGAGATTTTTTTTTGCTTTTCAGCAATATACCACATGCTATAGTTATTTTTCCAAACACAGAAGATACGGGGTGTTTTATATATAAATTCGATCCTTTTTTACATTTTAATATGGCTGGCTATGAAAATACATACAAAACTATAATTCTTACTTTTACAAAACTCATATCTGTTGTAAAAATATGACGTTTATTTAAAATATATATTACAGATAAGAAAAGACAGAGTTTTCAAATTTTTATTCCACTTCAACTGAAGTTACAATATTAAACGTAAATTAAACAATAGTAAGTACCTACATCAATAAAAACTTTCAAAAATGATAGCTAAATGTTCAAATTGCCGTCCCTCAACTGTCACACATTTCACGCATCTTCTGGCAACGCTTCGGGTAGCATTCATTAAATGTATAGGTATTTGAAATATTATTAAAAGGAATTTTAAATATAATGTCTTTTAGAAAACCTCAAAGGAAAAAGTCCAACGGACTCAAATCAGGTAACCTAGCTGGCCATCTGATCGGTCCGTTTGTTCCTATCCACCTATCTCCTAAAATTTCGTTAGTATTATATTATCACACGAGTATATGTTGTGCATTTAAAATAAATGTCATATTTTTACAACAGATATGACTTTTGTAAAAGTAAGAATTATAGTTTTATCTGTATTTTCATAGCCGGTCATATTAAAAAGGAAAAAAAATATAATTTATATATAAAACACCCCGTATCTCCCGTGTTTGTAAAAATAACTATAGCATGTGATATATTGCTGAAAAGCGGAAAAAAATCTCTATTTTTTTAGGCCATGGTCAGCTACGATTTCCATTTAAAAAAATATAACTTTGGGTCATAACTCCGAAATCTTAAGATCTACTAAAAATCTAATACCGGCATTCAATTCTACGCCAAAGATTTAGTCTTGAGCAGTTTTCACTTTAACTCTAACTTATTTAACAGCTGAGATACAGACATGTTAAATAGTGTCACAATAACGAGAAACACCCTGTAACTGAAAGAAGAAACAAATGAAGATAGCAAATTTCCGATCTGACAGTTGAGTTTGCCATGAAAATCGAGCTCGAGAACGTGGTGTCAGATTTATCATATCTTTAGTAGTTTCTGAAATACCCTGAATTCCCATCGAAAATGGACAAGCCTGTACGTATCAATTATTTTAAGCAAACAAATTTATTTATCAGTTACAGTACTTGTCACTTGTCATAAGTATAAATATTTTCACATGTTGATAATTTATTTTTAAACAATTTAATATCTTTATTGGGGTCTAGGGAAATATTTACTTTAGCACTATGCAAATAAAACTCCATTGTGTTCATTGTGTTAAGTTATTTGTAGAATTTTGTCAACATAATACAGTAGTCAAAACGGATTTAATGTCAATTTTTTTAATAAAATTCGATCTAAATATTTTCAGCATTTGTCCTCAGTGGTAACCAAATGTACAAAATGATAACACTCGCTGCATTGGGATTCTTGAGGTGTTTTATACAAACTCCACTGGCACTTGTCTTTTCAGAGGAATACAATGAACAGTTTCCTACTGCCTTCTCTTTGTACATGGTGGTTTCCGGTTTTGTCAACATAGCAGTTGGGTCAATAATTAGTAAGTATACGACAAATAAAAAAATGTATCATGTCGGTCATCTAAAACAAAATGAACTTTTTTAAGCCGTGTTTAACTATTTTCTTTATTTAGGGGAGACTATACAGGGCTGGAAAATCCACATGGTCCATCTGCCTTTACATGAGAGCGACAAAGTAAAGTAAAGAAATCCGTGCGATAGACAAGGATGGCTATAGTGAAGACGTTTCATAATCTGAATAGTCACCGCTCGTTTCGGGTTAGAACTATTCAGATTATGAAACGTCTTCAATGTAACCATCCTTGTCTATCGCACGGATTTCTATGACTTACTTTATCGCTCCACGTAACGGCCGATGTACCATGGGGACTTTCCGAACCTGTAGATACAGGCAATAAAACACTCCATAA
Organism: Anoplophora glabripennis; assembly: GCF_000390285.2. Classification (NCBI taxonomy): domain Eukaryota; kingdom Metazoa; phylum Arthropoda; class Insecta; order Coleoptera; family Cerambycidae; genus Anoplophora; species Anoplophora glabripennis. Next base: position 99,968 of record NW_019416975.1, on the reverse strand, counting down.
ACCAGTTACGGTCATTTATAAAACAAAATTCTGTTAGTTTCGTTATTTAAAACCCCTTTAAACGATTTAAGAAACTTATTTTTGTCCACAGCTGTACATATTTAATTGTGTCCGTATTTTAGAACAATATATTTTGTATACAGGATGTTACAAAAAAGAAGGTCAAACCACGTTGTTAAACGAGAATAAATGTTGTATTAAAAAAAAATTTATAATTTTTATAAAAAAAAAAACACGCAAATTATTGTTGATTCGGTACTTCAAAATCATCAAGGAAAATCACCTAAATAAGTACCTACCAGTATTAATATATAATAAAATTTAAATTAGATTTTTTAGTTCCTAACAGATGTATAAATTACAAGTTGTTTCAAGTGTACTTGAAATAGCCAAATTGTGTCAGATTGTTTTGTGTCTATTGCTGAAATTTATATCATTTCTTTATACTTTTACACCACTTGCACCAGACTTAACCAAAAGTACTAGAGTCCAAAGCGGTGAATTAGTGAGTACAATATGTCTTACTTAATTCTAATGTAAGTCTGCAACATAGTCACTTGCTTTAATTTACCCTTTTGTGCTCAAGTGCCCTGAATCAAATCCATTGAAAGCTTCGATCAAGACAATTGCACAATGAATCTTGCAGTAAACCTGATGCTGATTTCAGCAGTAGGTACCTACACAGCAGTCTTGTATGAGTGTCTTGTGCAAGATTTTGCTACCAGGGTTGGCTCAGTTTTTAAATATCAGCCAATTACTCGCGAATTTAATAATTTTTGGATAAAAAGAATCATTTATTTGATGTTTTAGGTGTTGTGAAATCTTTCACCCAAAGCGATGAAATGGTGGTTCATGTGCTGACGGGAGCATTCTTAATTACTAGCATTTCCTGGATTGTGGAACTAACTTGGAACAAAATTAAGACCAAAGATACCTAAAATTTTTTAGTGGATAATTTAATAGGATTGTACACTTATTTTTTTGTAAATTTAATTTAAGTATAACACAATAGACCTAGTCCAGTCCTATATCATATATTTTTAGAGAGTGAAGTATGTGACATGCTTAAATATATATTTAACTGAGATATATTAAAATCTGCTATCAAAATACTGTTTCGAATGATTAAACAAAATAATACAATCTGTTTTATAAATCGCACAAACATTGATTTATATTAAACAAATGCATAATTTATCTCTAATTAAATACTTGTATTTAATATCACGTCCAGATAATATTATAGATAATTATGATGAATAAATGTATGTAGATCTTCCATCTTACATTTACAAAGTGAACCATTTTCATCATGTGACCCTCTTTTGGCAATATCATCAAACCTTTTTAAAACTACCTTGTTTACGTACTGATGTGATACGATGAAAAAATTCCAACTCTGGTAATTACGATTATAAGTTGCCCACTTAACTAAAACTAAAATTTAAATTAAAAAATAAGCATTGGCGACCTATAAAAATTTAAATCTGATCTATATAAAAAATCTAGAACTTATTTACCTACTTCTATTATGATATCGACTTATGATATCTTGCATTTAAATCTATAAAGAAATCTCAATACCTATACTCCGCGGCCGAAATTATAGAGAGTGACTAATTGCTAGCTTTTGGACTAGTAAGGGGATGAAGCGTGTCGGGAACGAAAATCCATTGGCGTGTATGCGTAAAAGGCAACAAGATATAGAAAATATTAAAAAAGATTATAAAACATAACATCTAATATTTTTTACGGTTTGCTATAACCGGCATTTTGATCCATTTTAATTATTACAGCATTTTAAAACGTCCCAGTTGTGTTTTTTTAATTTATAAATTTATTATAGGCATGGAATTAGACACCTCGTCTACGCTTATGCTATGACGTTTCCCAGGACTCGTAAATCAAGTCCGTTTACACCGAATTAAAAAAGCATTTCCCTATTCCCTAGCAAGTGCAAAAGACAGAGATAGAATATAGATCGACGTTCAGTGTAACTCAGTCTATAGACGATTATAGATTCTATCGATGTGCGTAGCGAGCGGCACAAAGATAAATAATATTGAACCGTATAAAAATCATTTTATATTTTATACGCATTACGGTAATAGTGTTTTTATATTGTCTGAATCACTCTTTATATAATTTCGACCGCGGAGTATAGTAGGCTTTTGTCCACTCTGGGTTTTATAAGTCACACTACCTTGTGTCGTTTGCGAACGACCCATACAAAAGAACTATATTTTATGAATGAAATAAACCGAATAGCAGAAAAGTGAAGAATCTATTCATAGGCTCCTGTCGCTGTATGTATTCGCTCTGTATTAACTTAAAAACAGAGATTTTAAACATTATTTGCCTTATGATGGCCCGAACTACATTTGTGATTATAATTATCATAATATATCGGTACAAAAAAATTAAAGACAAAGGGTTTGGATCTCTTGTGTTGGCCACGAATTTAAGGTCGCATTTATAAACCACTGACACAGTCTAGATTTTTTGTATGTTTGTGCTGTAATCTTTACTCTGTGGTCAGTGGTCATCATTTCAACTTAACTGTCAAAGTTTTATTTTCAAAGTTGTAAATTAACCTAAAAATTTCTATATACTATTGTACCATTAGTGTAAATACCTCTAACTGTTAAATATTTGTTATACAGTCCAAACAATATGTCGTTTGGTACTGGTTCTACGCCTAAAACGGCCGCTTCCGGTTTTACACTTCCTAGCCAGCCAGCAACAAGTATGTGAATATATGTAATTGTAATATCTCTGTAATTTCATTAATATTTTAGCGGCACCTACACCCGGATTTCAATTTAACACTGGTTCCGGAGATAATAAATTACAAAATAAGCCTGCGACAGGGCTATTTGCTTCATCCAGCGTTACAGGATTATCGTTAGGCTCGACTGCCCCCAAGACAGTTTCATCTGCACTATCCTTCGGAGCACCTGCAGTATCGACATCAGCTCCATCACTAGGAGCTGCAGGTATGGGACTTTTATAACGTTAATAAATTTAGAGTCTCGTGGTAATTTTCTAATGTTTAGCAACAAGTACAGCATTATCATCGGCTCCACAACTTAGCTTTGGAGCAAGTACAACCACATCTACATCATTTACGCCTATATTAGGATCAACAGCAGCTTCTAGTTCAACAGGTAACAAACAATAACTTAAAAAAATATATTATTTTCATTTTTGAAGTCATTTTGTATAATAGAAAATATTCCAGGGATAGAGCTATGATTATTTTTTTCAGGAATTACACTTGGGACGAGTACTGCATCAAGCACAGCTCCTGCAAAATTGTCATTTGAACCAAAAACAACAGTAACTGCACCATCTACTTTAACTTCCACAGCTTTACCTACATTGTAAGTACAAAAATAAATGTTACTCATTATTGAGTTGATTTCACCAATATTTTTCTTCTACTCAAATAAGATTCATGGATTTGACAAAATAGCCATATATAATTATTTTATTTCAGAGCCCCAACAAACGTGACATCAACGACTTCTTCAATACCAGCAACAGGTTCTCTAACGTTCGCCCAATTAGAAGATTCCATAAACAAGTGGACAATCGACTTGGAAGAGCAAGGTAAATTTTTTATCAATCAGGCAAAGCAGCTGAATGCCTGGGATACACTATTGATATCGAATGGCGAAAAAATATTGAATTTAAATAGTAGCATTGAAAGAGTAAAGCAACAGCAGCAGCAGCTCGATCAGGAGTTGGATTTTGTACTTGCTCAACAAAAGGAGTTGGAGGAATTAATAGTGCCATTAGAAAAAGAATTAGTTGAGATACCTGTTACCGATATAGACAGAAATCAAATGTAAGTGATACAAAAACAATTTTTTTTATTCTCGATATTTATATAATATTTATTTAGGTACCAGTTTTCCGAAATAATTGATTCGCAGCTGAAACAAATGTCGGATGATTTGAAGGAGATTATCGAACATATAAATGAATCTAATAAGGATGAAGAAGTTTCGAATCCAGTAAGTAAATTTTAAATTTTCTCAGATTTGTTATTTAGTAAGAAGTAGTGATGGGAGAACTCAAATGAAAAAGCGAGTACTACTCGATGGTACCAAATGACAACAAACAGTATGTTTTTTTTTGCTATCTACTTCTTAGGCATTACATAAATGAAGGGGTTTACTTGAGATTCTATCGTTTGTAGAGCAGTCGAGTATCGGGTGCTCAGTGTTCAGTGCTCGCTCGAGTATATTAATGACGTAATGAACAATTGGCTTCTTCACTGCGAGTTGTTCATTTTCATCTCAAGATTATTTGCCAGAATATTTGTGCCTATCTCTAGTGCACACGCATGCATATTCTAATTGTCTAATTCATTATAGACCAGTTAAATTGTCAAAAATATTTTGCTTTTTTGCCAAAATTTAGTTTAGTAAACAAAGACACATAAAAATTAGTAAAAATTCCGTAGAATTGAATGAACAACTTTACCGTAGCTGAATGTTAGGGTTTCATTTTCAAAAGTTTGTAAAAAACAGTTTTTTTTCATTAAAAAAAAAACTAAATTTAGACAAAATGTTGTAGACAAAAATTGCAGTAATTTTTATACAAAAATTTTGAGCCCAGTCAATTGATGAACAAATGTGTTATTGCAAAAAAATTGTTAAAAATTACATTTTTTAAAAACTTCTATGAGGGGTCGGCAAGTAACTTTAGGTGGGGGTCCGGTTACGGGGTTTGAAAATTTCTAACGAGGTCCAGAAAAGAAAATTCATATTACTAATTTTTTATTTTTATTTGCACTCAAATATTTTAATCTGCTTACTAATCATTAAGAACTCAAATCAATTACACAATATCGTAAAATACTAGAAAAAATTATAACATTGGCACTCAAACGTAAAAAAATATTTTTTTAATAATTTATTTGTGTAATTTATACTCGCGGTCTAGTATTTTACCTTCCGCGGTCCAGACCTGGACCGCGGTCCTCCAGTTGCCGACCGCTATTCTATAGCTTTAAATCGAAAGAAGATTTTTTTACGAAACTTTCAGAAATGTAGTTCTTGGCAGGTAGAATAAGTGCATTTTTGTAAAATCGAAAAATATCTGATAGTTTTAGCAAAAATTGAGATTTTTGAAAAAAGGAAATTTTTTTCATGTTTCAATAAATTATACAGTTATGCGCTTACGTGACCCATCTTGGGCTTAAAATTTTCTCGAAGAGTTGTACTTTTCTATGCAAATTGTGTGCGTATTGCAAATTAATTGAAAATATGCCAAAAATCTACCAAAACTTTGACTTCTTTTTTGCACTAAAAAAAATAACTTGAATACTTTTACTTCAATATAAAAAATAGTCCGCAATTATTGACTCCCATTTTTTTCTGCTCAACACGCTGATGTGCGTGGTTGGGGGAGAAAAACTGTGACTCAGCATTCTCACTTTGAACAGTTGTTTGTTGTATCGATGAAATGAGAAAGTGATCTAGAGCATCTAGATGTCAATACCAAAGTTGCCTGTTGATTTTTTTTCATCAACACTGATTTCTTTTGAAAAAAATTTTTTGAATTTATTTAAATAAGGTTAATACCTTTATAATAGAGTAAAAATATGAAATCTAATAAAAAATACATATTTTTAAAAGAAAAATACAATTTTTGGCCTTACAAGGTGTACTTTTTTGTTTTAGATTACACAGATTAGTCGTATTCTGAATGCCCATATGAATTCTCTCCAATGGATCGACAGAAATACTGCTCAAATCAGTGCACAATTAGAACAGATATCTAAAATGCAGGATCAGAACAGAAGGAACTTCTCTTTAAACCAGTCTTTAAATCATTCAATGAATATGTAGATAGTAGTGTTTTTTCTTTTTTTTTTGTAAATTAAAGTGTTTTTACGTAATAATAAGTATTCTGTATTTCAAGATAAGTGTGAAATATAATTATTTTGAAATTTTATAGAAAACGTATGCTTCTTTTATTACTTCCTGTACAGTTTACTAAAATACAAAATAAATCAAGCAGTTGCCGAAAGAATGAACATGTAAACATTTTTGAGTTGAAGTAATGTGATGGATATAGTACCTTTTACGAAATGTGTTTTTCTTCCGATGATAATTAAATTCTGGAAATGGAGTTATATTTTTAGTGGATAATGCTGAAGTGTAGGATTTTTCTTACATGACACTGTTCTCTTTATCCTTTTTTGTATTTTCAGCTGTTTTCAAGATATTAACGACTGAAAATCACTTTTCTGAAATTCTTGACCTTAAAAAAGTGTATGAAATTGGAGAAGTATTTATTCAAACTTTTTTTTCAAAATGTAAGTAACTAGAGTATTGTGCGACAGTTTTCAATAATTTTTAAGGGGTATCTCAAAATTTGCATAACATCAATGGCATTCGCACACTCACAAATTATTATTGTTTATTAAAAAAATACAAATAATATTTGCTACATTCTTCAGTCATTTCATGTTTCCATTTTTTATGTTATAATTCTTTTTATATCTATTGCTGTTCCGAACTATACCCGACGCTGTGTGCTGTTGGATGGGATGGTTTTAGATCTCAGTTGCCAGTCAATTGGTATCGTTTCCGTAGTTAAGATACGGCGAACTGACATTATTATTAAAAAAAAAACTGTCAATTTGATTTTTTGTTATCTATATTCATTACCTTGCTAAATAAATATATACTAAAAAATAGTTGCTACTTCAAAATTCGCCTACGTTTTAAACACTTGCAACATGAGAAGCCCATAAAGCAATTTTCTCCCCAAAATAGGAATATCAACTACGTAGAGCATTTTTTAAGTTATAATTCTTTATAGATATTGCGTTTCAATTGAAGATTATTTGATACTTCAAAATTCGCCTATGCTCTGATTAGCTGCAATATTTCTACGTGAGAAGCTCATAAGGCAGTTTCCGCCGCAAAATAGGAACAGTAACCACGTAGAACAGCTCTGCTCACATACAGAAAGTTCGCAAACTAATTTTTTTACAGCTCTCCAAGAATTCTCAAGAGGCTCCGGAGACGTCGCGGCTACAGCCAGTATCAGAAGCACGAATTTCACCCATGTTTCAAAATTTTTAGTACATAAAAATGTAGTTAAAATAATTTCAACTTCAAGCGTCCTCTATATATATATACAGGGTGTCCCGAAATTAATGGGACACAGAGCAAGAGTAGATTCCTTACATCAAAATAATGCGATTAAGCCAAACTTAACTTGGTCCATTTGTAACTAATAAAAAAGTTACAGGGCGTTAAAGTTGAATGTGGGATACTTGTTTTATGTCGATAAATTTAACCGTTTTCGATTTATTTCTTGTTTTTCTATTGGATTCAATAAAATAAAATAAAATAAAAGTTTGTAGTTACTTACGTAAAACTGGTTTGGTTATTTGAAAACAAATTGTACTATTGACAATTAGCTGATTGACAAGTAACTTATATTAAATAGTGTATTCCTTTAAGTTTTTGTTTACAATTAATAATATCGCGTGAAATATGCCTCGCCATAATTTATTTTCTAATGAAAAAATGCGAGATATGGTCTGTATTTATGCAAAAGAAAATTTTAATGGACGTCATGCGTGTCGCAGGTATTTAGAAAGTTACCCAAATAGATTACAACCAAATCACAATTATTTAAAAATCTTTATTATGACCGGTTAGGAGATACTGGATCGTTTCGTCCTAAAAGACGAGATGCTGGCCGTCCAACAACTGTTACTCCAGGACAAAAGAGGATATTTTGCTTCGTGCAACAGAAAATCCTGAAATAAGTTTATGACGAATGTCTGCGGCTGTAGTGGTACCTAAATCATCTATTCATAGATTATTTTATAATGAAAAACTGTACCTGTTTCACTTTAGCCCATTGCAGAATTTACTACATGCAGATTTTCCAGATAGGGAACAATTTTGTCTTCTATTCTTAGACCGACACAATGATGATCCACACTTTTTAAGCAAGGTGCTGTTTACAGACGAAGCCACATTTATTCGCCGGGGCGTTTTCAACTTCAGAAATAAATATGTTTGGGATAATGAAAACCCGCATGTATTAAGAGAACGTCATTTTCAACATGAATTTAAGATAAACATTTGGTGTGGTATTGTTGCAAATCATCTGTTGGGCCCTGTTGAATTGCCATATTATCTGAATGGCCGTTCTTACTTACATTTCTTAGAACATGATTTTGAGGAACTTATTGATGATTTACCATTAAATGTAAGACACAATGTTTTTTATGCAAGACGGTGCCCCTGCCCATTTTTCTGTACAGGTGCGAAACTATCTTAACGCACAATTTCCCCAACGGTGGATAGGTCGCGGCAGCACGTTTTCATGGCCCGCACGAAGCCCAGATTTAAACCCCATGGATTTCAGTATTTGGGGTATTTTGAAATCAAAAGTTTACAGTGACCCTAGTAATACACGGGATGAGCTGTGGCAAGCAATTTTAAATGCTACGAATTTATTAAGAAATTAAGAAACGCTATTCAATATTAGACAATCATTTATCAAACGAATAAGATTGTGTATTAATGTAAACGCGGGTCATATTGAGAATTTAATGTAGCCATGCACCTGAATGTAATTAAATTATTATTAAAAATAATCTATAGTTTTTTACGTAAGTAACTACAAACTTTTATTTTATTTTATTGCATTCAATAGAAAAACAAGAAATAAATCGAAAACGGTTAAATTTATCGACATAAAACAAGTATCCCTTATTTGTGAAAAATATATAGGAGGGCAATATTTTTCTATTAAAACTTTCGTACACACACTGATAAAAAAGTTATAACCAGTTTTTATCAACCAAGAGTACATTTCGTAGCGCCCTCTAGCGTCTACAGTACGGATTCGTTTTTCTGGTCCCAGAAAACTCCCTAATCCAAATTTTCAAAATAATCCTTTGAAAACTTTCTAAGAACTTTAAGAATTTCGAATTCAAAGTTTCAACTTTATCGCCCTGTAACTTTTTTATTAGCCACAAATGGACCAAGTTAAGTTTGGCTTAATCGCATTATTTTGATGTAAGGAATCTACTCTTGCTCTGTGTCCCATTAATTTCGGGACACCCTGTATATATGAGTGGCGAATTTTTTGATACCCAGCAAATATCTTTTTTTACTACAAATAGGTATGTCACTAATAGGTTATTTTTTTTACTATAACTATGTGCACTTGATTGGATTCAATTGTTAATTTTGTCTTTAAATTTTCAACAACTCGTAATAGTATCTACGTATAAATAACTCGATAAGAAAAATGAACTCCAATTTAAAATGTTTATCGACTCAAAGTGAATTGAACAGAGAAACAGAATAGGGAAGAGGGCGGGAAATTAAAATAGTGGATATACAATAATTATTATTGAAAATTGTAATTTTCAATAATAAATATTGTGATCTTATGTGATAATCTTTGAATTCAAGTACCGATACTCGTCTTGGGAAAATTTTAAATTATTGTACTATTGTACTATAATTTGCACGAGGTACTCTCGTACTTTTTGAAACTAAATTGTATTAACTTTTATGTGCAATAGTACGCTTAGGAACATCGATCTTTTGTGCGGTGCGTAAATATTGTTCCACAATTTAAATAAACGCCATTATTCCATGGCTAGAAATTGGCCTCAATGATTTGGGATCGAGGGGGATTATCCCTCTTTATCCTGCCTCATCTCGTGTAGGACACGACTGGACAGTCTTCGTAGGTGGGCCCCATCCGTCGTCTACTCCGACCGCAAATGCGGCCGGTGTAGGCACTTTGTGAGACCTCCTTTTGTCCTGGCTGAGCCCCGCCGGCTACGGTCAAAAAGTTGGTGTCTAGGTCTTTTGTGTTTGTCGGTTACGTCGGGTACGTAGTCAACGGCTGGCCTGCGGAGGGGATTGTCATATCTAGCGGCTACGTCAAACCGCGCCATTATTCCATGGTTAGAAATTGGCCTCAATGATTTGGGATCGAGAGGGATTATCCCTCTTTATCCTGCCTCATCTCGTGTAGGCCTGGACAGCCTTCGTCGATGGGCCCCATCCGTCGTCTACCCCGACCGCAAATGCGGCCGGTGTAGGCGCTTTGTGGGACCTCCTTTTGTCCAGGCTGGGCCTGGTACGTAGTCAACGGCTTCCTTGAGGAAGGGATTGTCATGTCTACCGGCTACGTCAAACCGTTTCTCCGCGTTTTGTCTTATTGTCTGTGTAGCGTTTGTGTATTGTAAGTCCCGTAATATGTCAGTGTTTCTTACGTACCAGGGCGCGGCGGTGGCCGTGCGGAGGGCTATGTTTTCCACAGCCTGTAGTGACTTTAAATGGCTGTTTGCCGCGTGACCCCACGCCGTGGAAGCGTAGGTTAGCTGCGACTGAAGTACCACCTTTATAAACGTTCGCTTATTCCTTAAACTGAGGGTGTTTCCACCTTTGAGTAAGGGATAGAGCCTAGCCCTGGTAGTTTTCGCTCGCGCCACCGTCTCCACGATGTGCGGTTTCCACGTGAGACGCTGGTCCATCGTCACGCCCAGGTATCGTGTTTGTCGATTCCAGATGGGTTCCTGGGATAGTGTCAGTCTGTCGAGGTTTTGTGGAATTTTTCGTTTGATAAAAAGGATAGCCGAACTTTTGTTGGGATTAATTTTGACTTTCCACCTGTTGCACCAGGTTTTAAGTTGGTCTAAGGAGTTTTGGAGGAGGGAGGCGGAATATCTAGGATCTACGGATTGGGATGTGATTGTCAGGTCGTCGGCGTATAAGTATATGTTGGTGTTGGGGGGATGTGGGATGTCGGAGTTGTAAATGGTGTATAGGTGTGGGGACAGGCCTCCTTGGGACGGGTGGTGGAAATTTAAATGCAACTACACTGCAGTCTGCACTGACGTAGATTTAGGGTACGTTCTGAAATTAACCTAGAATTTCAGCAGAAAGCACTAAATATCTTTGTTAAGGGGAGTTGTCAACCTGTTAGGGAGATCAGTGAACAAACCTAATGAAAAATGAACACGAACATACCATATTTTGCATCAGCTGTCTATCAGTAAGGTTATTAGTTAACAAATTTCGAACTTTCGGAGCAATCATTTATTACTATCTAGTTTCCCAGTTTCTCTATAGATTCGTTTTACTGGTGGACTAATTACAGAACGCATACTTAGGTTTATGCATTTTATACACAAACGCTACACAGACAATAAGACAAAACGCGGTGAAACGGTTTGACGTAGCCGCTAGACATGGCAATCCCCTCCTCAGGCAAGCCGTTGACTACGTACCCGCGACGTGACCGACAAACACAAAAGACCTAGAAACCAACTTTTTGACCCTGGGTGACCACCCCAACGACATCCCCCCTCCTGCCCACTTACCTTTTCTGTTTCAGAGACCGCCAGGATCAAGAAACGAAGACAACGACACACACACACACACATACACACCCCCCATACCCTCCTTACCTCTCACCTCCCGCGGTAGCCTAAGGGCCACCTTAGCAAAGCGCATCCCAGGCTGCATAGCCGCACTACCCTACCCAACAATACCACACATAAACATGACACTACCCCCGGGGTTTACACAGACGAGCCGGCGAAGCAAGAAGAGCGCCAGAAGAAAGGGCCCTAGCCGGCGGGGCCCAGCCAGGACAAAAGGAGGTCCCACAAAGCGCCTACACCGGCCGCATTTGCGGTCGGGGTAGACGACGGATGGGGCCCACCTACGAAGGCTGTCCAGGCCTACACGAGATGAGGCAGGATAAAGAGGGATAATCCCCCTCGATCCCAAATCATTGAGGCCAATTTCTAGCCATGGAATAATGGCGAGAAATTTAAAAAAAGTCAGTTCAGTACATTGCAGTTTTATTATTGCCGTCATGTTGTTGTCACTGTACGGGATGAATATCGGGGAGTACCAAGTATTTCTAGAAGTTTATCATTGATTCTTCAATTTATTGCAACTTGCTTGTGTAGAAAAATGAGCGTTGGAGACGAAATTAGTGTAGACGATTTAGTTGCAGACTTAGATAATCTTCAAATAAGATACGATGCAGACGAGGAGCATTTGCTGGTAAAAAAAAATCCAGATATATTATCGGGTATGATAGCGGCATTGAATAGCAATGAAATATATTCAAGATGGGTTACTACCGATTTTGAAGATAAAGTGTTTCAGTTAATCGAATTGGAAGAATATACTTCGGAGTACCAAAAAATCAAAACACTTTTTGATGACACCATGAGAAGACATTATACTGTGGATAAAATACAAAGAGTAGAAAACCCGTATCTGCTTTTACAACACGTTCTAAACAAAATGAAAAAAAATTGTTCAGAAGAGACGTTGTTCCACGGAACGTCACAAGAAAGCATTAAACCTATATGCACAGAAAATTTTAATTGGAGACTGTCTGGTTCATCTTTTGGGCATAAGTTCGGGAAAGGAATTTCTTTCTCACCGGAGTCTACATACTCTAGCCATTATCCACAAAATAATCCTGAATATCCACGAATAATGTTTGTTACAAATGTTTTGATAAAATCATCATGTATTGGAAATCCTTCCATGATAATACCGATTGATTCTGCAGATACTTCAATCAAGCCTGATGGTAAAGTTGTAGTAAAATATGAAGATAATGATTTCTATCCTAAATATATTATTTATTATTCATGATTCGCCACTTCAGATGATTTATACGAGATTGCTATAAATGTGTAATAAGTAGATTGTTTATATATCTCTTATAAGATCTATTATTAAATAAGTATTATAGTTTATATTTTTTCTACATAGGCTAGTTATACTGATAATTTTCAATAAAATGTATACATTGATATTTGAATACTTTATACTTATATTTCATTATTATATAT
>NW_019416975.1:71416-86983 GCF_000390285.2 Anoplophora glabripennis | reverse complement strand
ATGAAATGTCTCTTGTTTCGGAGATCTTGGAAATAAAACTGTTTCGGATATTTTACTTAACTAAAGTATTTATATATATATATATATATATAGTATAGATAAATTTCGTGTAAATAGTTCATTATTACTGTTGAAATTAGTGGGAAAAAATGCATAACTTTTGTATGAAACATTTTTTTGAAAATGCTTCCTTCTCTCGTCAGTGCGCTATACTTTTGCTGTTCCTCCATTTTAATTCTCAGGCTACTATCTCAAGAAATAAGCAGAATGGTGAAAAATATTTCCAACAAAAGTTGTCAGTGGTTCAAATTACTGTGACCCTGAAATTAACCTTCAATTCAAAGTCAATTATCAAGGTCATTTCAATGTCAATCGTGATTTTTTAAATGGTAATTTTTATTACAGTTACATATTTTTTCCCGCAGAATATAAAGTTCTGTTCGAAATATTTTTTTATTAAAGTCGAATTAAAAAAATTACATAATACATTCCAATGGGACACCTTGTATAAAAAAAGGCTGCAATAAGAGAGCCTGGTCTGATTAATTTTAAATTTAAAAATAGTCAAGTTTAAAGCATAAACAAATTTAAACAAATAACGTAGAAGTAACAATTATTAATTATTAATAAAGATTTTGAAAGCTTGCACACTATTAACTAATTTTTTATCTAAAAATATGTGCTGGGGCCCAAATAGCCATTTTCAAGTGGACTGTATACTGGGTGTTCGCAAATTTAACCGAGGTTTGACTGTATATTCACGATGAAAAATGAAAATGGTTTTTGGTTTTTGAGATACAGGCCTTTAAAGTTGTTAAAAATAAAACTAATTTAATTAAAAACTTCATAACCCTTTTACCGATCGCATTAAAATTTGGCACATTTATTTGGACTATTATGGCTTGTTATTTCTTAAAGCTTTAGTCAAATCGATATACTGGGTTAGTTTTCACCGGTTACCTCTCCCTTTTAAGAGTCAAGACTTTCACAGTGGTTGTACTTTTTTATAAAATGGGCAGCAAAGCAACATTGAAAAGGTCATTTTATTTAAAAAAATAATTGTCTCTTTTATTTTTGAAAACTTTGAAGGCTTGTAACTCGAAAACTAAAAATTTTTAATTTAACTTTTTTTCGTAGATCGTTTCCATTTATCGTGGTGAATATGCAGTCAAACATTGTCGGTGCAATTTGCAGATACCCTGTATATTAAAATAAAAGATAAAAAAACTAAGCAACTCACCAAAATGTGATGCAATGGACTTTTCTTCCTGTCAACAGCAAAAGGATAGGGAAAAAGGAAATGCACTACTTGACAAACTTCTACCTATACTCGACGGCCAAAATTATAGATAGTGATTCATCGCTAGCTCTTGGACTAGTAAGGGGTATGAAGCGTGCTGGGAACGAAAATCCATTGGCGTGTCTGCGTAAAAGGCAACAAGATATAGAAAATATTGAAAAAACATAATAAAACATAACATCTAATATTTTTTACGGTTTGCTATAACTATGATCAATTTTAATTATTACAGCATTTTAAAATGTCCCAGTTGTGTTTTTTAATTTATAAATTTATTATAGCCATGGAATTAGACCCCTCGTCTAAGCTTATGCTATGACATTTCTCAGGTCGGGCAAATCAAGTCCGTTTACACCCACTAAAAAAGCATTTCCCTATTCCCTACCAAGTGCAAAAGACAGAGATAAAATATAGATCGACGTTCAGTGTAAGTCTATACACGATTATAGATTCTACCGATGTGCATGATGAGCGGCACAAAGATAAATAATATTGAACCGTATAGAAATCATTTTATATTTTATACGCATTATGGTAATAGTGTTTTTATATTATGTATTAGTCACTCTTTATAATTTCGGCCGCCGAGTATAGGGTTCACTCACAGTCAATTACACAAAATTATTAATTATTCCAATGTAGCGAAATATTCAACAAAAAGCTATGTGTGCGTGAATCGAACTAACTACTAACAAAAAAATAATAAAAAATATTCTGCAAAAACCAGTGGCTGAACGCCAGCGATTCGCCAGGACATCTCTTTCACATAAACCGAGCGTATTCAATATGAATTGCTAAAAAATTGAAGAATGTATTCTTCAGTGTTTATATTGTTTTTTAATTAAGTACAAAAAGTAAAAAAGCAGATATCTTGTCAAAATTTAAAAAAATAAACAAAAAATTGCACACCGATGCAATAAAATTTCTAGAATTAAAAAATGACATTTTTAAACGACTGTTGTGTCTGTGAATATGACTAGATTACGGATTTTTTTTATCTAACCAGTATTTTACCTTTTTACTAAATTTCCTTTTAAAAATTTCTATTTTGCGTTTGTAAACTATTAAGGCAATTTAAAATTCAAAAATGTTTTCCTAAAAAAATCAACAAAGCCAAATAGTACTCTTGGGTGTAGCCCATAAGGTCTGTTTCTGCAGCAGTTCAGGACTGATTTGAAACTATCAGAGATATTTGACCAATTGATTCATAAACTTCATACTCACTGAAAGTACGAGACAACTTAATTGGCCGAGTAGATCTGATAGTTTGAAAACAGTTTGAGACTGCTGCAAAAACAAACCTATAGTTGTTTTCTGCAATATTAACAGTTAGGAATCTTGTCTGCGATGTTAAATATCTTTTGTGTACCTAGATTTTTTAATCAAGGAGCACTTCTTTGGACATTATTTGATACAACTTTTTGGGAAAAAATTTTATGAATTTATTTCAATCAATATGTTATAGAGAAAAAGATGAATAGCATGTCCAGGGGAAATATGATCTTTTTCATTTCAAATTTATTATTAGGATGATGTAGTTTATAGTTCACTGTTTTGTTATGGTTGTAATACTAATTTATTCACCTAGAAAGAGTGCTGTGAAAACAATCCAGTAGAGTGATTTTGTTTTCACAACACATCAAATATTACTCCAAACAAAACTGACAGTCCAGTTGAGTTTTCATTGAAAATTTGAAAGCTTTGAGAACTGGAAATACAAACAATAAAACATATAAATTGATCAATAAATTTGAGGCATATCTTCTTCATATGAAAATAGCATTTTTAGTACATTAAACTTTGACATTCTTGATGAAAACTGAACTACTGAATTGTCAAAATTTTGTTTGAAGTTGGATGTTTTGTTTTCACAGCACTCTTTGTTACAGTGGAGTTTTGTATTCAACAAAAACAAAAAATGAAATAGTTTACATTTTGTGTTTTCCAGGCCAGGAAATATAGAGTTGGACGTGACTTTTTGTTTCGGCAAGCTGAATTTTTTACTATAACTGCTAAATATTATGTACAATTACATATTAGTTTTCAGTCATAAAAATGGGTGGTTAATTGTATAATTTTTACGTAAATTCCATTTTTCGCTTATAACTTTTTCTGTTCATGTCCACGAGAAAACAGTAAATCACTTTTTTCCTCTTCAAAAGACCTACAAAACTAACCCTCGAGCGTCAAAAAATATTGATTAGATCAACAGAAGATTTATGACTTTTGAATTAAACATTTATAAACTGTGTTATTATTACCAGAATGTTTTGGCATCGCATCCTCTCATTCACTATCTAATAACTCACACGAAATTTGGAATCGGTGAGTTGAATAGTTTACAAGTTATGGCCTTATAAATAAATTAACTAATTTATTAGACTGGACGATCACTTCCGCAATCGCACTGATTTTTTTTTCATGGTAGATTTCATAATAATACATTGAAATCTATAATTTTTTTTTAATTTCAAATTTGCAACCTGGAATTTTTTTTATTTTTTAACCTTAGTTGCAAAATGGAATATACGACACACGCACGTCAAGATTCGTTGAAAAACAACGGAGGTACAGACTGTCAAATATAATATTTTAAAGCAAATTCCGCTTTTTTAACGGCAGGACTATGAATATTATCGTCACTTTCTTTGGACTCGCTGTCGTTTGCTTCCCCCATCCTTCCGCCGCGCCACGGCTCGCCGAAAAATCAAGCAACCCACAGACTTTTGACAATATTTCTTATGCACTTAACATACTTCCACAAATAAAATATTTTTATCTGAGAAAGTACTCGTGTTGCAGGTTATCACAGTTTTTTTTTGCCGCTACCAACCTAATTTGTTTAACAATAATCCATCAACTTTGACAGTCTGTAACTCCGTTGTTTTTCAATGAATCTTGAAGATTTTTTAACTTAAAGCTCTTTTCATAAGCTTCCCGAATATGTAATAATATATCACGTGTGTACGTTGTATATTCCATCTTGCAACTAAGGCTAAAAAATAATAATAAAAAACTTTCCAGGTTGCAAATTTTAAATTAAAAAAAAATAAAATGATAGATTTCAATGTATTATTATGAAATCTACCATGAAAAAAATCAGTGCAATTGTGGAATATCCTCAGGATCGTTCAGACTAATAATTAGTTCATTTGTTTATAAGGCCATAATTTGTAAACTATTGAACTTACCGATTCCAGATTTCGTGTGAGTTATTAGACAGTGATATGGAATGAGAGGATGTGATGCCAAAACGTTCTGGTAATAATAACGCAGTTTATAAATGTTTAATTCAAAAGTCATAAATAAACTTCTTCTGTTTATAACTTTTGATCTAATCAATATTTTTTGATGCTCGAGGGCTAGTTTTGTAGGTCTTGTGAAGTCGAAAAAAAAAGTACCTTACTGTTTTCTCGTGAAATGAATGGAAAAAAGTTATACGCGAAAAACGTGAATTTACATAAAAATTATACAATTAACCACCCTGTGAACAATCTTCCCCCCATTTTTATGGCTGTGAAAACTAATATGTTATTGTACATAATATTTAGCAATTATAGTGATAAATTCAGCTTGCCGAAACAAAAAGTCGCATCAACTTTAATATTTCCTGGCCTATATAGTTTACTGTTCTGTTATGGTTGAAATGCTAATTTATTCATCTAGAAAGAGTGCTGTGAAAACAATCCAGTCGAGTGATTTTGTTTTCACAACACATCAAATATTATTCCAAACAAAACTGACAGTCCAGTTGAGTTTTCATCGAAAATTTCAAAGCTTAGAGAACTGGAAATACAAACAATAAAAAAAATATAAATCGATCAAGAAATTTGAGGCATATCTCACTCTTCTTCATATGAAAATAGAATTTTTAGTATTCTAAACTTTGATATTGTTGATGAAAACTGAACTGTCAAAATTTTGTGAACTGTCAAAATTTTGTTTGACGTAATAGTTGGACGTTTTGTTTTCACAGTACTCTTTGTTACAGTGGAGTTTTGTATTCGACGAAAACAAAAAATATAAACCATAACATACTAAAATTCAATATGCTGCCATTAAGAGAATGTAGGAATGTCTGTTTTTCATACTGGTGGTGCTGCGGATAATAAACTACATACTTAAGGTTCTCCATAAAAAAGTGTCCTAGCAATGTGAAAGAAAGATTAAAGAAAAATTAAAAGTAACTTCGAAAGGAAAAACAAGTCAATTTCTATAAATTATTCATCACCAAATCCTCCAATTTTCTCTAATTTCATCATTTTTTAAGGTAACTATGACCATGGTGCGACTCGAAAAATGGGCATACAGTAAGTGGAAAAAATGTGTTTTATTTTCCTATTTTCATACCACACCTTAAATGTTCATAATAAATTTTTAAAGTTTTAAGGTAATATAAACTCTTGTTTTCTTATGTCATTTCCGTCTGTGTAAAATAATACTGTTGTGAAACTATTCTATTTTTAGTATATCCAACAAAAAACATGACCGAAATAATTTTAATCTGCTTTTAGATTCGGAGTAGCGAGTTAAAAATATATTTCCTGAAATTTCCTGTGAAGAAACGCAATAAGCAACGAGGCTTTTTTTTTGTCGATATAAACTGTACTATACTGCAAAAAAGAACTGGAAATATCACTTCAATATCATTTTAATTAACAAATATTTATTTTATCAGTAGTATGCACCGAATTGCTGCTACATTTCCACGATTTCAATTCTTACAGCAAATTAATTAAAAAGTGTGTAGATTATAGATTTATCTATTCACTATTAATATGTATACAACTTAAGCCTTTGCTAGAAGCCCCAGATCAGAAATACATCTGTTAATGTTCTGCTTTTCTTGGTCTGGAGTGATGGAGGCCCTGACCTTGCCTACTACCCAATCGACGAGGTTCTTCTGGGCAATTCTCCGTTCGATATTTTGTTTTTCAACTTGGTAGTCCAGGCGTTTCTTGATATCATTGTATACAGTAACGAGTCTCTCGCGATAGTTTGCTTCAAGCTGAAGGGCGACGTTTTCCCTTTTAGCTTGAATAAGAAGGTTCTGACCTTCGAGACTCCACTGTGCCTTTTCTTCGTCGGCGATTTGTTCGCCGAGGACTTGCTTTTCTTCCACTCGGCTCTTATTCCATGCGGATTCGTATTCCTAAAACAAATATTTGATTGAAGGTGCTAATAAAAAAGTTATCCCTTAATCAAATTTTATATTTAGTTTAGCTAATTCTATTATTTGCCTGTCATTGGAGTGTTTGTCATATTTTCATATCGAGGGCATCATATCAGAAGGGCGTATGAACCAAATCTGAAATTTTACAGGATAGGCCTCTCTGATATTATAGTTTTGCAAAATTGGTTCATACGCCTAGGTAAAATGCGTTAGAATAGAGTGTTGATGTTTATGAATATATAAGCAATTCATATATATTAAGCGAATTGATTAAATGAGGTCATACGCCCTAAAAATCCAAAACCAACTATAGTGGCTCTTGCGCCCTTCTTATATGACGCCCTCGATATACAGGGTTGGAAAGTCCCCATGGTTCATCGGCCGTTACATGAGAGCGATAAAGTAAGTCATAGAAATCCGTGCGATAGAGAAAGATGGCTATAATGAAGGCGTATAATAGTCACCGCCCATTTCGCCCTTCCACAAATAAGAAGTGGATCTTATTTGTGGAAGGGCGAAATGGGCAGTGACTATTATACGCCTTCATTATAGCCATCTTTCTCTATCGCACAGATTTCTATGACTTTCTTTATCGCTCTCACGTAACGGCCGATGAACCATGGGGACTTTCCGACCCTGTATTACCTAAAAATTAAACTGTGACAAAAAACTTGCTATATTAGTGAACTTGTGGGACCCATGTTCATATGAACATTTTTACCTATTTTGCTGAGCGGAATCTCCCCTAGGCTTTTGTCACCTCAACTCTAAAACACCCGGTATTTTAATATTATTTAAATTGAGGTAGCATTTTACTACATTTTTAAAATATCTTCAGGACTAATTTTATTTGTGCAAAGTATTTATTACGAAAGGACAAAAATTTACAGATATCGGTACTGAGTTTTTACGAAAACGTAAAACTAAAACAAATTTGTCTTTATTAATAGGAAGTTCACCTAAAATCTCATACCACCGACCTTCTCCTTTTACTTAGTAATAGAAAACAGAGAGGAATTACTTAATAAGAGTTTTCTGTAATAATATGTACATAGTCTAGTACGTCACAAGTTCATAACAATGGCGTACATAACAATTTGACTAAAAATTTTAAAAATCAAATAAAAATTTATACAGGCTGTCCCAAAATAACGTGTACAACGGAAGAGCACAGATTCGTGGACTCAAAATAGACAGATTTAGGCTAATTCACCTATACCCGAAATCGCTTCTTTTGGCCGCTAGATGGCATCAAAGTTTGTGAAACTTTTTGGAATTCTGTAAATAACTCGGATAGGTATTAATCGATTTTGATTATTTTTGGGGTGTGGACTTTTGATTTCAATCTACAAAATTTGGTGTTACACAGAGTGTTTTTTAAAACTCATAACTCCTACAAAATTGATGTATGGTGATAATATCCGTTCATAGCTTTTTCCCCTTTCGGTCAATAATGAAAACTATTTTTAATTTGATAGGTGATACCATTTGGAAGTTTTTGGACCTCCTGTAGAATTTTGATTGAATGAGTGGTTTGGGTACAAAAAAAATAATTTTTGAATGTCTACATTATCTTGCCACCCATATTACAATATTTAAAAAAGTGCTAGTAGTTAACGATTTTAAATTTTATTAATCTTAAAAAAAATTTCCCCATTCAGTTTATCGGGTCAATAATAATGCTATCAATGATCCCAAACCAAACATTGATGTGAAATTCATGCTGTTAATGATTCACTTTGATAGCATGAGGATTTTCTTGAGCATACACATGTTCGTTGTGACTATTTATTGTTCCGCTTCTAGTAAAACAGAATTGGCAGGTACAATGATTTAAAGATCATACTGACATTACAGTCAACCTACAAAATCAGAGCCTACTAGTATTTTGTTAAGTATTGTAATATGGGTGACAAAATATAGTCCAGACGGTATCTGTTTCAGAAAGTCATATTTGGGTGAATCGTATATCCACGGAGATTTTTGGCTTTTTGGCTTTCAAATATCACTAGAAATGAAATTTTTTCTATGCGCATAAAAAAAAAACGTGGGCTTAACTTTTGGCAGCACAATATGTTAAAAAAGTTTGAAAAATGTCATATTTTTCTTCCTATTTAATTATGTATCTTTTCAAGAGTTGATTTTAGGCGAAAATGGAAGAGGAAAAAAATGTTTGTAATTACATTTTTTACAAAACATGACTAGTTACAAATCGAATGAATCATGATTATTATGGTAAAAATAAAAAAAATCGCAAAAATGGGATTAAAAAATAATACTTTTTAGGGAATTTTTTTGGGGTATTCAAATTGGGTATAGGATCTTTATACTCGTCTCAAGAAAACTTTATATTATGTAGAATCATCACACTAAATTTCATCAAAATCGGTTCTATAGATGTTGCATAATAATTTTGCAATCCAAATTTTGAAAAAAAAATTTCGCAAATTTTCAAAATTTTGCACAGCAAAAACCATGGCCCTTAGATACTTGAAAATTTAATCACTTATAGAAGAACTCTAAAGCTCTCAAACTTTTTTTGAAAAATTCGAATCAGTCAATTAGGAGAATTCTGGCACTTGTTTAAACATTGGTCGAATTTTTATACTTATAAACAATTAGAATATCTTTGTGAATATTCAATCTAATCAAATTTTTTTAAGCAGGTTTTAAAAGTTCTTGGAAAAACGCTTCTTTAAAAAAAAAACAGAACGATTGATCAATTAGTTACATAGTTATAGCCGACTTTTCTTCATTGGCAACCTACTTTAAAACATGTTTAAAGTTATTTAAGCAAGCGAGAAATTCAATAAAATCGTACGGGTGGTGGTGGTGGGGAAAGCAGAAAGCGCAGCCTCTTCAGCCTGCTCGAAATTGAATCGGCTATAACTACGTAGCTAATTGACCAATCGATCTGTTTTTTTTTTTAAAGAAGCGTCTTTCCAATAACTTTTAAAACCTGCTTTAAAAAATTTCATGTAATTGAGCATTTGATTCACAGTAATTCTAATTGTTTATAAGTACAAAAATTCGACCTATGTTTAAACAAGCGCCAGAGCTTTCCTAATTGACGGATTCAAATTTTTCGAAAAGCTCTTGAAAGCTTGAGAGCCCTTTTATATGTGATTACATTTTCAAGTATCTCAGCAAATCTTTGCCAATAATTAGTAAAGTCAACAGCCAAGTCTAATCTATCTGCATCTTAAGAATATATTTAAATAAAAATGATAATTTTATTAATTTCAACACCCTGTATACCTTTTGGCATACAAAGCATTTTCGAACACGGATATGTAAGAAATTCTTTTATTTATTTGTACCCTGGGAACCATCAATAAAGTTTGGTAAAGAATATCACTAACACCCGGTATAACAAACATCATCATTTTTTGATAAACTACCCGTTTATAAAGTTTGATTAAAGGAAATCGAACCATCTTGTATACTCCATCCTGTACTAATTCTAGAATGTTATGATTAGTGTGTAACAATCCTAATCTATTTATGGTAATGACTTGAATATTCAGCTGGAGTAGATAATATCAAAGGAAATAAAAGAGAGAAACAGAAACATGACGCTATTCTCTTATCTGCAGGCTCCATACTCCATATAGTTACAACTTATACTAATATAATGCAGTTGGTGGGGGAGTCCCATGTAAAGACCTGTGAGGCACCAGTCCTTCCAGTTAAATTGTGCATAGTGCAAGTGCATAATATTTACATCAGTTTATATACACATATCCAAAAATAAACATGAGTGCCCAACTAAATGTAGACAGTTTGTCTAGTATTTTCGATAATTTACAAATTAAAAGTCCATCAAAACGTTTACAAATCAAGCAAGAATCAGAAAAACCATTGCTGGTACAAAAAAATCCAAAAATTTTGTCAGATTTGCTGGGTGCATTGAATTCTCAAGAACATGCAACTTGGGCAACAACCGATTTTACAAATAAAGTAGGAAGGTTAACTAAATTAGAAAAACATACAATTGAATACAGGCGAATCAAAATGTTGTTTGACAATTCCATGAGAAAACCTTACAGTGTCTGTAAAATAAAAAGAGTAGAGAACCCATATTTGTTTGTCCAATACAATTTAAAGAAGTTAAAGAAACAATGTTCAGAAAGGCAATTATTTCATGGGACAACAGAATCTAGTATTAAAGCTATCTGTCGGGAAAATTTTAATTGGAGGTTGGCTGGTACGAGTGTGGGACACAGATTTGGAAGAGGAGTTTCCTTTTCACCAGAGTCCAACTACTCCAGTTACTATCCCAGAAATTATTTTTTGCCTCGAAGGATTATGTTTGTTGCTGATGTATTAATAAAATCAACCTGCATTGGAGACCCCTCTATGACAATACCCATTGAGTCCTGCGATACTTCAGTTAAACCTGACGGGAAAGTTGTCGTAAAATATGAAGACAATGATTTCTATCCAAAGTATGTTATATATTATAAATAGTGATGTAAAATAGCATGCTATTTAGTTTTGGGTGATATATATCAAAATATATATCATTATATATATCAGATGAATTTTGTTAAAAAAAAACTATACTCAAATTAGTTTTTTTATATTGCTAATGCCTTGCTGATTAATTTGACACCAAATACATGTCATATATATGAACTTTTAGAAAAGTTATCAAGTGATCTTTATTTTTTTTCATATTTAGATTGGAATTTTATATTTTTTTTATNAATTTAATATTCGTACTTAGTTTATATTTTTCAAGTTTTCCACACTTTTAAGTGTTTAAAAAACTTTTTTCTACCACTCTGAATTTGCTAGATAAGACATGCACAATTAAATCTTAAAAGTAATGGAAAATTAAAAATATGTTTATCACCAATTTACATTAATTTACATTTTCAAAGTAGTGAACATTTTTATTTTATATTGTTATGAAGAGCGGGAAAGAAAGACCAGGCGACCCAGTGTGTGTGTCCCGAAAGGCTGAATAGACTGATTGTTCATAATTTTATAAACATTTTTATATAAACAAAGTAGTTGGATACAGGAATAGAAACAAAGGATAAGTTAGTTAGAATTAGAGTTGAATATCAAACAATAATAATTGAGAATGTACATTTTACTTTGATTAAAGGAAATTATTGGCAATAATTGTTTTTGTTTATAACAATATATTAATATTTTATGCTTGGGAATATACAACTTCTTTAATTCTCAGCATGATAGCTTCCATGTCTTTTAAAAGCAATAAATACTTTAATGAAATAATAACATAAAAAAAATAAATGCTTAGTTGTGTTCCCTTGAGAGTAATCTTGATAGTTTCAGTTTGAAAAAGAAAATCAGTAGAATTCTTTTACAATTCGTATTTAATTCTCTAAAATTTATTTCCGAATTATTTTTTAAAATTTCAGAATAGTTAGCTGTGAAAAATAATAATTTTATGCCCTAACTATAAAATGTCTTCATGAGATGATGCATGGTTTTTGAAATACATGAAAAATAAATTTTTTTCATGTTTCATGTTTAATTAGTTTATTTTAAGTTTTTTGCGGTAAATTTGTAATTTTTTTTTAACAAAGATT
The DNA here is from genome assembly GCF_000390285.2 of Anoplophora glabripennis. NCBI lineage: Eukaryota > Metazoa > Arthropoda > Insecta > Coleoptera > Cerambycidae > Anoplophora > Anoplophora glabripennis. The sequence continues at coordinate 74,943 of NW_019416975.1, read as the reverse complement.
ATAAAATTGTATGAAAAACTTTCTTAGAAATAATTACATAGGCGCAGATATGGAGAATGAGGACCCTATTTTTTAAAAAAGAAATCTATGCCATCTATCCATATAATTACATTTTGAACATCTTTAATGAGTTTTTTAATTTTATTTACATTAGTTTATGATTTAAATTTTAAGTTTTCAAAGAAGTATCATTGACTTTTAGTACCATGTCATAAATAAATATTAGTTTCATTGAAATTTTCAGTTGAAAATGTCCCAACTCAATTATAGTAACACAGTTTAGTGAAACAAGTGTAGTTTGTCAAACATCTGTCATATTTTTTCTTATTTAAAAGTTCATTAAAGAATTTGTTAATATTATGTCTCCCTGTAAAAAAATCAAAGAGGGTAAAACAGGTAAAAGAATGCACTTATGATTTAGAAAAATACTAAAAATTTTTAAAAATAACAAAATTGTAGCATTTAAAACAAATTTGAAAACTAAAACTAACAGAAAATTGTCACTGGCATAGATTTCGTTTTAAAAAAAGAAGATTCTCTTCCTCCGTAGCAACGCCTATGTAATTATTTTTTTAACAGAATCTTTCACATAATTTTATGGCATTTCTTAAAATAAAACTACGTACAAAGTAATCTATTAAACCGTTTCGAAGTTATACCACAATATAGAAACTCCCTGCATCTCAAAAAAATATATAAAGCTAAAAGTTTATACTTTTCACATATTTATACATATCTATCTGAAATTGTCCGTATTTAAAAATGATACACCCTATAATTCCAAAATTAGTAAAAATAGCTATAGAAAAACCTTTACAAAAGTTAAAGAAAATAGAACTGTACATACTTAATGAAATATTTAAATACAGGGTGTTGCATTTAATTTTGTTTTTTTTGAAAAGCAAATATACAGTGTGTCCAAGATAAGGATGGGATAGCATTAGGATATAGGAAACGGTAAGAGACAGGGGGTGGCTCAAATTAGAAAAAAGTTGTGTATTTATTCCTAATAATATGACTTATAGAAAGTTTTAAAATTCTGGGTAGTTCCGGAGATATCTGGAAAAACCCAATATTTTGCAAAATGGTTTTATTTTTTCTGGCTTTATTTGAAAACGGATTTTAAAATAAATTGCATATTTACATTGCCACTTTTTCGCTCTATACAATGGCGTCAACATTTTTTGCAATCCGACGTTTCGTCTTTGAGGGGCCATCATCAGGTTTATTTTTTTATCTCTTCAGCAAAATTTAAGTGGGAATATCTGAGTAGAAAAAAATGTTCACTTAACTTAAAGTTTGTAGTCTTAAGAATATTTGTAAATTTACCGGAATCATTAGGCATCAAGGTGGGAGGAAACATTGATCAGCATTGTGAAATCGAAGACACTGAACACGTCAAAAGATTTGGAAAACTGCTCCACAGATTGATTCAAAAATTTAATACAATATTTTTCAAACAGGTTTTTTACTTCGCAATGTAAAATTTTTTTTCACTTAATTATTTTTTTTATTAAGCCATAGAGTAAAGGTCAGAAATTAAAGTTGAAAAATGAATGTAACATTCAATCGGCCACCATTAGATAATTTTTTTTTTAAATCCTACATTGCGAAGGGCATCATATATTACATTTTTAGAATTTTTTTGAGATTTTTGTTTCATATCAACCGACTGCATGTAATCTTAAAAACCACAAACTGTATGAGCAAAGGACATTTTTACGCCAATGCCAGTTATGACAGTGGTGCTTCTAGTCAATATATATTTATAAAGAAATTTGTCAACACACCTCAACACGTATACTTTCGAACAAAATAAATCTGGAAAGAATGGAACAGGTAGTTTTTAAGATAATAATTCCTAAAATTCACCCAATTTTTCCACCTTCCACTCTGATGTTCCCCGTAATAGTTTTCTAAACAATATGGAGATCTCACTACCATCAATTTGAATAAGTAAAAATATACAGAATGTTCTTTTAAAAAACTCATACGACAACAAGTACATTTCAAAACACAGTATTTTTCATCTCCTTCACTTGTTTTTGTATCTTGAATAATAATAGAGCTATTTTACCTTCCACACTAATAGGCTACCTTTATACTACAGTTACGTTATCAGTTTTTTTTTTAATTAAACAGATTCTTAAAAGAGTAAACTTACATCAACTTCCTTATCAAGATAAGCAGCGATTGGTGGCCCTAACTTCTTAATTGCCACTATCCACATAATCAGAAGAGAAAGACCAGAATAGTACTCATGTTCCAAGACATAAATTTCTTTGCTGACCAGATAAGTGGACAGAGTGAATGCAAACGTATATGGACCTGTTACGCCAGTTTTCTTATAGAAGAACTGAAACCATTCTTCGGGAATAAAACCTAGTCTAACTTTACCAGGTTCTTGTCTTACCTAAAACAATAATTGGTCAGTAAAATCGTTAGTCCAAGTATATATAAATAAATAAATATAATTTTCAAAACATGTAATTTATTATTTTAAGCTAAAATTAGGGTAATATCCATATTGTCTTTCAACGAGGACTATATCTTACATTTTTTTATATTTAAATGTCTTATTAATTCTCTCCTACCAGTTGTTTCTTGTACTAATAATTGAAAATTTATTAAACCATAGTATCCTCCGAGAGGTACAGACCTTACTAAAAATAAAAACTTACGGGCCTCAGACTGGTCTGTGCTTGTGGTGCATCTGATGCAGATTGATTGTTGACAGAAGACGTGCTGGTAGTTCTTGAACTGAAAGCTATGAGGGCTCTAGATGCTTGGCCTAAAAAGTTATTCAAAAAATTAAAAGATGAAAAACGTCATAGGCAACTATTACATAAACCATAGTTTTACAAGTTATTACAGCGTTATGAAATTTCATTTTCTCATTGAAAACTACTGTAGATTTCACTAATTTACCTGATAAAACAGCTCTGGATAACATTTTTTTAAAGAAATTATAATTTACAGGCGACAAATAAATGCCCGATTTGATGTCGCTACCTTGCCCTTTTCAACCTGCACTACACGGAACACAAAAGGTAGAGAGGATCGGAAATAAGTGAACGAACTCATGAACGAACTTGACATATCAACATGAAACATGGAACACGGATTTATTGAGCACAGATTCTTGAATTCGAGGTGTTAAGCGCGCCGCGCGCCATTATTCCATGGCTAGAAATTGGCCTCAATGATTTGGGATCGAGGGGGATTATCCCTCTTTATCCTGCCTCATCTCGTGTAGGCCTGGACAGCCTTCGTAGGTGGGCCCCATCCGTCGTCTACCCCGACCGCAAGTGCGGCCGGTGTAGGCGCTTTGTGGGACCTCCTTTTGTCCTGGCTGGGCCCCGCCGGCTAGGGCCCTTTCTTCTGGCGCTCTTCTTGCTTCGCCGGCTCGTCTGTGTAAACCCCGGGGGTAGTGTCATGTTTATGTGTGGTATGGTTGGGTAGGGTAGTGCGGCTATGCAGCCTGGGATGCGCTTTGCTAAGGTGGCCCTTAGGCTAGCGCGGGAGGG
>NW_019416975.1:30613-64408 GCF_000390285.2 Anoplophora glabripennis | reverse complement strand
GGGTGTGTAAGTGTTAGTCGTGTGGGGATGCCCCCTTACGGGGGCGTACGTGTCTTTTGGTGTATTTGTCTGTCTGGTATATTGTTTGTCGGGGGTTGCAATTTTAAAGAAATGTGTTTTAAAGTAATGCAAATAACTGATAAATAAGTAAAAACTTACCAGGGCATAACCCCGGGACAGGTACCTGCGACAAAGATGCCGACGGCCTCTATGCTTAAGCCGGGGATTAGGTCGGTGATTAAAAGGAAAGAAAGGGATTCTTTCCAGGTAGCCTTAATAAAGGCAGGTAGATTTTGCTCGTTGCAATGCACTTCACCTCACAAACAAACACGTCCGCTCAGCTCGGCTGTTCGCTCTGAACTGATGCTAAGCGACGAGTAGTGCCACTCGGCGGATTTATACCGAAGTAAAAAGAGTATCAAAACAAAACAATGCCTTCAAAGCATTTTGAATAGTGATGGGCAAAACGATTCATTTTGATGTTTCGAATCAAATGACTCATTTCAAAGTTGAGAGTCGAAACTGGGAGCCGACTCTTCCGACTCCCAACTCCCATGGTAGATATCGAATCGCTAAGTTCGTAATGCGCATAATCACGGTGGCCCGTCTCGGAACGGACGGAAATAGCGAAATCTGGGCCGATTGACGAATTTTGTCGATCTTGAGCTTGACCGATAATTCGATTACATATTTGTTTACTGAAACGACTAAAATTGAAATTAGTTCTTCCACTGCAGTCAAGGGTTATGTACTTAGTTCTTTCACTGAAATTTGTTGTCATACAAAAATGCGAATGAATGCGACGATAAAGCATATATTCTCTTCAAACGTTTACAAATACAAACGCAAACCGTTTGCTACCGTTTTTCCCTGTAGATTGTGGCCATTGTTGCCCACACTCTTTACTCCCTATCAGTATCAAACGACTTGCAAATCATTAAATATCAGTGATCACAGGCACAGCTACACGCCGATCCAAATCGCAAAACGAATCTGACTCACATCTGACTCTCGGCCCTGGTGGTTCAGCTGTACACTATAACGGATTCGACACTCCACACGGAAGTCGGTGAATCATCGGAGTCGAGTCTTACATGTTTTGGGAGTCGACTCAGATGATCTAAGCCAAGAGTCGACTCTCTGATTCGAAACGTACACTCACTAGCCAACACTAATTTTGAACTACTCGCGAAATGCTTACGGAGTTTAGTTAAAAAAGAAGAATAATAATCACCGTTTGGAAATAAGAAGATGGGCTTATTAACTATCTTACTTAATATTTTTTTCTCGAAAAATCAACAACGAAATTTGCTAGAGTGCGGTACCCATCCGGGGACACACTGTATATTCAGTTGTTTTCAAGTTACAGGGTGATTTTCCTTTTCTTGGCATTTTCAACAACTTTCGGCGTAGAATCAACTGGTGCTTTCAATTTCTTGCTTAGTATGGTTGTAAGATGAAATTATTTAATTTTTTTTTTAATTATAGTGAGGTATGCCACCTTTTCAAATATTAACAGAAAATGGAGTAATGTGACAAAGAACTTGTCTTGAACTGTTTTAATTTTGTATGAAAACATTATATTTAACCGGATAATAAAAAAACATATGTAACACTTAAACAACTTTGGTGGAAAGCTATGACATGCTGGACTATGCCTTAATTACACCCTCTAATAATAGCAAGTTCAACTAAAAGTTATCATACCTTTTAATTACTGGTTTAGAAGGCTACTAGGAAGTAATTATTAATAATAACAGGGGACAATAATTTTCTATAATAATAAACGTCCATGGTCTAGTACTAGTATGTTCCAAGTTGATAACAATGGCGTACGGTTTGAATTAAAAATTTTTTAGATAAAATAAAAATTTATAGGGATGTTTTTAGCGAAATTACTGATATTGTTTATACAGTGTGTGACTTTTAGTAGAGGTGATATTTATACAGAGGCTGCTTTTGACCTTTAGAAACAAGTATCAATATTTATTTTCTCAAATTCCTCCATAAAATCTTAATTTTAAAAAAAAATTTTTTAGTAATTTTTCATACCCCGCCACTGGACAAGCTAGTGTAACCTCAAATAACGGCACGCTTTAGTCACAGCAGCGCATGCATAATTCCACGTCACTAGACGGCTCGACGCGAATTACTTTTGTTTTACTGTTGTTGTTTTAAAACACTTCTCTGAATTTGTTCCCGTCTAATATTAGCGAATTGGCGTTCAAATTGAGTATAATCTCTTAAATGTGTAACCTGCCATTAAGTATGTGGGCATTGTGGACCTTAGGATACGGAGTTCGTTTGGAATTTAATAAAGAATTGTTTTCTGTTTAAATATAACTTCTAACGGTTGACACTGGACAAGCAATAAAATGTCTAAATATACCTTGTGTGTCTCTCAGTTCTTACAGACACTAATATACCACCTTCGTCGACGCTTTCTCTCTGAATAATGGTCGCTTATTAGACAACAGACCTGCATAACCGCAACCTATTGATGGCTTCCAACGATGAAAACATTAAATTAAAATTCACAGCTATCCTGTCTTCAAATGCGGAACAACAATTAACTGACCCCCACCGCTTCGTTACCCTTCACATGCACTGTAGGTTGCCTACAATATGTATTTGTAATACATGAATATTACAGTATCACAGTAGGTACTGGACTATTTATTTTATTAAAAAAAAAATCAGATTCGCCGTATTCAGGGAAACACGTACTATTACCCTTAAAAAAACTGACAACCGCTTATACCCTATATAATGTACATACAGGGTGTTCCTTAATGATATGCTAATATTTAATAGTGTGATTCTACATGGAAAATTAATTATTAGTTTGCTTTATAAACTATGGTCCAAACATGTTCCGTTGCAAAAATAAGGAGTGTTAAAATTTTAGGTAAAAGAAGGAAATTAATTAATATTTACGAAACCGCTTGAGATATTTCAGTGATAATTAGTATGTAATGATAGTTAATAAAGGTGCATGTTTTTCAATACTAACATAATTTTTAGCTCTAACAGTGGCGTGCGTACTAGCACTGACTTTGATATTATTAAAGAAAAAAATGGTACGCCGATGGTTTTGTCTCAAATAAATTTATTTTTGAATACCCATTTCGAAAGATAAGAACTCTCTTGAGTTTTTGTCCTGCGATGCTCCGTTTCTGTTATAGGGTGTATTAAAAAACTTTTGCTGTCTATTTTTACATTTTTGTTTATCACTACAGCTGTACCTAAAACCAGGAAAACGTGAAAAGTCAATAAAAATGAATTTTTCGGAGTCTGACGAAGAGTCTCACCGACTTTTATTTACGCCACTCGAAAGAGCAGAAAAAATAAGTTGGTTTAAAAAAACATCCCGGTAGCTGCTTTCTAAGTGCCAAAATCCATTTGTTAAGTAAGAATTTTGAGAAGCGAGCGCAGCATAATGTCACAGCGCTCCCCTCTCCTGGCTACCGCTCAGCCGCGCGGATCACGCTGTCTTTAACAAACGTTTACTTGGTCAGTTTTTGGTCGAATCCATAAAAAAAATTCAGCGTACCTACCTACCTATAAAGAAAGTCTTCTACTTTACCACGAGCCCAAGTTTATTACAAAATATTAAATAGAACCGCCAAAATACCGTTTAAAAATATACAGGGTGTAACATAAAGGTTGGGAATAAATGAAACGGTGGATTTTTTATTTTAAAATATAAATATTTGCCATATAAAGTTATGCTGTACGGGTTTTCTTTTCCAAGTTAGAGGGCGCTAAATAATTTCAAAAAAATTTTGTTTTTTAATATCATTTTCAATGCAAAAGTCTTTTTTCAATGCCTCTTTGACCATATTCGGTAGCTAACCCAAAGCTTACTTCATAATGTTTTTCTTACTTTTATTTTCCTATGTTAGCAGTGGGAAATATGGTATTTACAAAAGTTTTATTTACGGAAAAATTACAAGAGCTACAAGTAAAACGCAAGAGGATAATTTTGTTTAAAATAAAAAGTGGATCATAAAAAAATATTTAAAAAATGTTTTACAAGTGGCGTACGATAATTTTTTTCGAAAAACCTTACGGTACAATCCGTACGTACGCCACTGAGTAACTTACAAAGTCAATCTTTTTCCTATTACTAAAGGAATTATCAAATTAAGCTAAGGCTAAAATTTCGTTCCATTATCTTACAATGTTCGAAAGTTATTGGAGAAAAACTAAATTTTTTGAAACTTTTTAGCGCCCTGTAGCTTGGAAAAGAAAGCCCGTAGAGCATAACTTCATATGAGAAAAATTTATTTTTTGAATCAAAGAATCCACCGTTTAATTTATTCCCAACCTTTACGTTACACCCAGTATACAGGGTGTTTCAGTTCGAGTGAATCAAACTTTAACCACAAGTAGAACTCAATAAATAATTCATAATTGCCTTATAAAGTAAGGGTCTAGGTCTCCCCGTTTTCACTGTACGGGGCCGTATTGGTCAATTTTTTAAATCATATTATTTATGAAATCTTTGGTATGCTTATAACAAATTGATTCAAATTTGGTGTGGTGTTAACATTTACACTTGTGCATAATTACTATAAAATTTACAAATTTTTGTAGGTTAGTGGCGTAGGAATGGATAGTAAAGTGGGATTTTTTTACCCCAACTTCTACACCAATGAACTAATAATCATTTGGAATTCATTTTTAGATTCTGTGGACATACATCAAATGGGAATACTTGTTGAAAATCGGTATAGTGTATCGTTTTACCGAAAATCTCTGTTGAATGGGAGACTGTTCTTCTGATAAGAAAAGTTTCTTAAGGATAGGAAATAAATTTTAATTAATATGCATTAACTATTATAATCTCTTGTGTATTATTTATTGCATTCGTAATGTGGTGAATTCCCCCTACGAGCTAATTTTTTTGTTGCGCTACAGTGCAGTGGACAGCATATTCAATGGCACCTCCTCTAAAATTTAATTTGTGCCATTCTGAAGCAATTATACTTTGCTCATTCAACGGTCCGGTTGTTTCAAACATAATTATATTATTTTTTTTTAAATTACACACCTACATATTAATTTTAAAGCTGAACTGTGCGTCCATTACACTATCCGTATCAACGACTGGCATGAAAAAACAACTAAGCAATAATAGACTTATCCGTCATCAGGAAATGTCATTTTATTTTTAAGATTTGAAATATTAGTTAGTGTTTGAAAAAAAATGGATGAATATTCAAATCTTATCAGAAGAACGGTCTCCCATTCAACTGAGATTTTCGGTAAAACGATACACTATACCGATTTTCAACAAGTATACCTTTTTTATGTAGAATTGTTCACGGAATCTAAAAATGAATCCCAAACGATTATTAGACCATTGGCGTAGAAGTTGGGGTAAAGAAAATCCCGCTTTACTACTCACTGACCTACAAAGATTTGTAAATTTTACAGCAAATTATGCACATGTGCAAATGTTAACACCACATCAAATTTGAATCAATTTCTTATAAGCATTCCAAACATTTCATAAATAATATGATTTTAACAACCGACCAATACGGCCTTGTACAGTGAAAATGGTGAGACTTAGCCCCTTATTGCTTTATAAGGCAATTCGGAATTATTTATTGAGTTCTATTTGTGGTTAAAGTTTGATTCACTCGAACTGAAACACCCTGTATCTCGGCTCCTATACATATATTGGTCGAATCGAGGCGCTTTTTTTTCTTAATTCATGGTTTTTTAAGCACTATTTGATGCAATTGGTTTGAAATCTGTATATTAAAAAATTGCCAAGATAAGAACCTAAGTTACTGTTTTTTTTTTGGTTTTTTTATTACCTAATAACTTTTTTATTTTGCAATTTAAAAATCTGAAATTTACACAAACGCGAGATATTGTAATTACCACATACTTCTATCCTATACTGATCATTACCTATAGTTTCAATGGATGACCTTGTTTCCAAAAAGTGGGGGCGAGACGTACTCCGTGTGTTTTGCGCATGTTCCATAATTAGGCGCGGTTGCATTTAAATTTAAAAGACTGTCACGACATGCTCTGTACTATAGCCGATTTGTATACATATGAGATATTAAATCTATTTTCACTGAGTTCACTTCAATTTCTAAATGTTTACTTTTCTACCATTTTCTTATATGAGTCCTCTATCGATAGGCTCCTTATCTAACACATTATTTTACTATTTATTTTTTACTATTTATTAATTTCAATAAATAACGTAAGTATCTGCATAACCTATTTAATATTTTGCAGGCTCAAATAAAATAAAACAATACAAATTTATATGCTTTTAAAACTATGTACATAGGCATGTTCGTAATTTTGGACATTTTTTTAAATGACATTGGTGTATTTATTAAACAAGACTAGTATTTCAAAAAATCGTCACTATTCACGATAGCCGGGTACAACTGACAATTTTTTTTTTTAATAAAAAAATGTTTATTATATAATTATTTAATAGTGGTTTCTGCAGTTTATTTGATAATATAAAAAAACATGCTATAAAATATCTGTAAAAGACCAATCCGATAATAATGTCCATCACGATTAAGGCTCTTATCGAGTATAATTTTGAAACATTTTTACTAAATATCAACACAAGATAAATTAATAGAAGCATTAGTGCAGGTTTAAACAGATTATGAAATAAAACTGAAAAGATACATTTATTTATTTATTTATTAAAATATACACTATACCCTAACAGTTTCACCAAAACACTAGACTAGCACAACACAAAACAAAACTGAGAATATTAATATTTTTTAGGTTAGCTTGGTTTGACGTTTGACTTTTTTACCGCTCGGCGCTCACCGTTCTTGGTTCCTTTCAACCAATCAAAACCCGTAAAGTAAACGCATGCGTATGAATACGCTGGTACGTCGCCCCACTTTTCGGCTTCAACTCAATTGCAAAATGATCAGTATAGGATAGAAGTATGTGGTAATTACCTTTCGATCCTTTTTTATTTCGATATCTTGACTTGGGCATTTTCGACTTTATAATTTTGCAATAGGCCGCCATTTTGAAATAGGAGGTCCGATGCGGGATTTGTTGAGCATTCCAACAGTTATATTTTCCTGTAGTTTCATCCAATTTCAGTAAAATTTGTTAATTTTATTTGTTTCTGAAAATTTTGCATTTTTTTACACCGTTAAATTTTGCTATGTAAAAAAATGTAATGTGCCCTTGTAGCAAATTTACTTAGGAACAAAATCGATAAATATACCTCATGTAGATTAGACGCTTATTTTCTGAGATATAAGCGAAAAACTGAATTTTTTCTCTTATAAATATGACGCTCGACCTCTACAAATACGCAAATTTAGGCTTTTATTGTGTGTATTTTTTACTTAATTTCAAGCAAAATTCGAGTTAGGCCCCATTTTTGAAACATGCCTGTGTTTGGTCTAATTCGTCCGGATTATAAAGTGCCAATAGGCGTCAATGACAGAAAAATATAGGTATTTCAAGCAGACGAAAAGTAGAACTTTTGCAATTATTTGCCTTTTATTTTGACAACCTACAAAACCGCAAAAGAATGAAAATATAAAATAGTTTTTACACAAAGTATTTATTAATACTGCATATTTTATCTAACATAAATAAATAATAAATAAGTACAAATGAAAGTGTGAGAGGTAATGAGTAATATCATATTGTTATACATACAAATTCACATGAAACCATCAGTTTATGGCACACACAACGTAGTATTCTCAGTGATTCAGAATAACTTAAAATATAATTATAGGAATCTGTACTCTACACCACAGAAATTACATTTTACATTACATTACATATTTTCATTAAATTATTATTTACAGTGAACTTAGTTCTACATTTTAAAAGTTACATGTGGTACGTATCTACTTAAATTAGTTAATATAATATATTAAAAATCTATGTACAATATAAACTTCATAAGACAAGCATAAGTAATGTTAATGTACTTATGCCACATTCAAGTGCAGACATATAAATATACATATGGTGGTAATGCGGTATCTAATTACGAAAATATTAAAGCATTTATGATTTCTATCAGCATTTTACGAATATATTTATAATATGTATTTGAAATTTTTAAGATAAAATTACAGTTTCTATTATAAAAACTAAGATTATTATTAGTATAATACTTTTTACAAGATATTCTGAGAGGGCCTGAAGCAAATGTATATACATGATCACTATATAACAAAATCCTGTATTAATATCATTCTCGTCAATTAGAAAAATTGGTATCTAGTGTTTTGTAGTAAGAAATTTTGGAGCTTAAAGTTTTCTTGGACAAAACTATTACATACAGGATCCTGTAGTAGAGTCAATCAGTTGGGGTAATCGTACGAAGTGAGCCCTGCTGTAAAAACGTGTTGGTGGATATTTAAAGTTTACACTAAAAATAGAACTGCGTAAAAAGTAAAATGAGCAATTTCGTTAAAATTTTTGTGGTTTATATAAAATGTACCGCGATTTATTTATATATAAGTATAATATGAAATTGCTTAAACCGTTATTAATTAATAAAAATAAAAGGATCATGCCATGGAGTAATTTCAAGTATGCCGAGGATGTGATTTGGCGGAAGAAACCCTTTTTGGATCCCAAGGAACTGAGAGAAGTGTCGGCAAGGAAGCTTTTGGACTTTGTTAAAAATTCAAAGCTACTTGCTGAATAGGTTTGAACAGTGGGACGCACAATAGGCCTGATAAGGTCGCGCTCTGGGACTTGAATAGAACCTAACTACAGGAAGAAGAAGAAGAATTTCAGGTAATATTTTAGCCTACACACTATGGAGTGTAGACAAGGAGTGAAGGCACCGCGCATACAAATTCTGATCCCGTTTTATGACCCAAAGTAAATTTTAAACAGTCGCTGTTGCAGCGCTGATGCACGGGAGAGTCTAGTAATGAAGTTTTACTTACAAGATCAGACCCACTAGATAAACGGAAGGAATTATTCAATATTTATTAAGAAATTAGTAAAAAATAGAAGTTACTTTTATCCATTAGTATGAGAAAGTAAAATAACTCCCTTGTTATTCATAATACAGAAAAAAAGTTTATATAAAAGTTGTACAGAATCAAAAAACCTAAAGGACAAAATACGATCATTTTAAGAAAGTTCAAACTTGATTTTCTAAAATTTTTCCGATGGTACACCCTGTATTTTATTGTTCTATTTTATTCACATATCAGTCCACTTCAACTTTTATGAAGTATGTTCTACACCTAAAGTTGTTAGTTTTTAAGATATAGCAACATTTTTGGAAAAACCTAATTTTTATTATTTTCGTTCGCATGAAATGGCTTTGGAAAAAACTATCACATTGTGTCAACTTGTCAGTTCATAATTTATCATTCCATTTTGAGTTAATTTTATTAGTTAATATTTATTTGTAGTATTCTATAAATTATTAAAAATTAAGTTTTTTCAGAAATGTTGCTATATCTTAAAAACTAACAATTTTAGATATAGAACATGTTCAATAAAAGTTGAAGTGGACCGATATGTGAATAAAATAGAACAATAAAATATAGGATGTTCCATTTGAACAATTTTAGAAAATCAAGTTTAAGCTTTATAAAAATTATCGTATCATAAAAAATGCCCGGTATAAAATATCGATATTAGCTAATATAGGAGCTCTGTCTAATTATTTTGTTCCATGTGTTAGTAGCTGAAAATTAATACAATTTCTTGGAGGTCGTGTTTTTTCCAAAACTTGAAGAATTTTCTACATAATTTGGCAACCCTGCACTAAAATGATAAACTGTTTATATTGCCATATAATATAGAAATTTCTCGGAAATCCATTTAAAAAATGTAACATTTGGCCGTTTTGACTCATCATCCTGTGTGTATAAAATTAATTTTGTAGGTACCTACTTTAGGTTTCTTGATTATGTATAACTTTTAAATAAACTTTTTAGCTGTATTATGAGTAACAATAAGGGAGTTATTTTACTTTCTCACACTAATGGTCCACCCTGCATAAACATTATGTCATTTTAATTTCGTCGGACACCTTTTTCCTCTCTATTTAATTACAGCAACGTCGCCTTTATAGAACTAAGAAATGGCTCACTCTTTTTTAACACGAAGTCTTCACTACTTGTATAAACTCCATAATTTGAACAGTTCGACGCATAATTAAGTTCATTAGTGTTGACGTCATCAACGCCTTCTTGTTTCTATAGATTCAGAAGATTAAAGGTACGTTGTACATATAACATATTTACATTGAGGTTAAGTTAAAATGTTAAAGTAAGTTTTTGTGATCATTAAAAACTATAACATATAGTACAATTAATTTATTTTTCCATATAATTTATTATGCATAACTTGAGACTCACTAATAATAATTCTATAATGACATTCTCAAATTGTTTATAAATGGATTGGATCGCGTCTTATGACCTATCCCAACAAAAATGGCGACGCTGATGTCAGGACGTCACGTCACACTAATGAACCTACCTAACCACTGGAAGAAGAAGAAGAAAAAGAAGAAGAATTTCAAGTAATAATTTAGCCTACAGGTTTGAGGTAAGTGTATGAGGTTAACTGTAGGAACACAACATATCGCAAAACAAAAGAAAATGTCCATAATCCATATTGCAAAATACTGTCTCAAGAACAAGTTGACACTGCCAAGGAATTAGGTACTTACTAAAGCTTCTACGAGTAGTAGGAAGAAAGTTTTAGTAATTGAGATTATTGCAACAGTTCTACACAAGAGTCAAATTAAACGTTATTATATCACAAAACTACGGAAGAACGAGGTGGTTATCTTACTATATATAAATAAGAGTTTAAGTAAATAATTGAAGGTATTTTTTAAAATTTTTATCTTAATATAGTCTATGACAGGTGCGTACAGTTACCCCAACTGACTGCATCCGGTTCAACCTATTGCTATTCAGTTAACTCTTAATACAGAAATAAACTAAATATGTATGTATCACAGTACAATATAAAAAATATGATCCTTAAATAATGTATTTATAAGATTAGTACATAACTAGTCAAAAGTCGCTTCCAAATGGAATCTGCTTCCATGTAAAAAAAATTGACAATGTCCATTATAAAAGTGGAAGATAGTTTTTATTTCATAATCGCTGTCTACCAGCGCAAATTACTTAAAAATCTCATGAAAGAGAATCGGTCAAGAATAATCAATCGCTCTCAAAATTTTAAATATAAAATTTGCCGAATGTTAATTTTAATATCTACGCGTTGGAAATATAAAGTTGAGAATATTTAAGAACATTTACTTAGGCCTACAAGAGATTTATCTACATTTCCGGTTAAATTTTCCACCCATCTGCGAGAGTATACGTATTTATTAATTTTTAAAATTTATCTTCTAATGGAATGTCCATGCTCAATACCAAACACCTCTTTAATTTAGTACATATTTCTAAACATCGATTTTTTAGTTTTTTTTCCTAATTACTGATGGGCAGATCGGTAAAATCATCCATTTACCGACAGAGGATTCTCCTCACTTGCATCATTTTCCTTCCTTCCCAAATAATAAAACAGAACTGAAGTCACATCTCAAATGTTGTTCAATAAATACATTTCGTTTGGACTTTTGGATATATCAACATCCAATGGTACTTTTCAGTCGTTCGCCATTTGTACACACTTAGTTGCAGACGTGCTCCTCCTTTCTAGATCTGCATATATCACAAACAACGTTGCAACACCAAATAAATTGACACTTGCATTTTTCCTCCACCTCTCGCACCCTGGTTTGGTAACCTCTTCCGCAGCAAAGCAGTCGACAGCCGTCCATTCCCTGACTGGTCCGATTGCATATTCTTCCTCTAGTACCCAGGATATTTAGCCTGAAAATGAACATCTATTTAGGAGATCTATAAGCGAATGGAGCATTCTTCAAGGGATGAAAGTAAATTAATATGAAGTTGTTTCCTTTATTTTTTTTTTGTAAACAACTTGGTCATATTTTTAGTAATTTCAAGGAAAGTTGGTATACGAGGGATTTTGGAATAGTCGAAGATAGATCGCTAAGAGTACCTGAAATAAATAGTCTTTTATTCTTCTGTGACACTGTTTAGACCGATCGAAATAACCCATTTAGAGAGAGAGAAAAAAAGAAAATTGTTATCTAGACTTTTATAAGTGGAAATGATAAGGGGCTTATTATTATAAGCCCCTTAGGTTTATTAACCTAAAAAAATAAATGTGTGAGCAGGAATGGCGGAGGGTTAATTTTTATGGTTGAAAATTTGTGAAAAATTGTATCATTGGGATTTCTGGCGAAAGTTGAGGTCAAACAAAAAGTATCTAATACAAAACTTGTAGATCCTGCAAAACTACAACTTTCATAGAAGTCACTTATTAAGATAACCTCAAAATTTCCGAGAAAAATGCGAGAAACAGGTCTTTTTTCTTATTTTTCGTTTTTTATTTCTCATTTCTGTAAAAATAACTTAATTTTGACAAAACTTAGTGAAAGTATACCTTTCTGTGTCTTAAATAACCAAACATTTTTTTAGATAAAAAAATCAAGAAGTTACCGAGATACCTATTCATGTTTTCCTATTTGAAAATCATCGTACGGAGTTCTGCCGATGATCATTTTTTTCGGTTTGACATATACTTTTTGGTGGGAAAATGAAATGTGTAATCACAATTCAAAAACATGCTCAAAAATGCAAAAAAATAAAAAATGACTTGCAACAATGAATTTTTTAGTAATTGCTGATAATTTGTTTAAATCTAAAAAAAAAATCAAAAACTGATTACACCATTCAATTGTACGGAAAAAATACAAAAAAAACTGTCTCCTTTATTTTTGTACAGTATCAAATATTTTGAAAAAAAGGCGGTTTTTAAAAATATTTAAAATTTTATTCAAAAGTAAATGAAATTTTTTTTTAAAATTTAAGCTTCTAAAATCGTTCAAATTCCCAGAATCTACTGTTAATACATAAATAAAGTAAGTTGCAGAAGGAATACGTTCAATTTCTTTTTCCGTTGTCATTAATTTGAATACCGATTTTTTTTTTCTCAAAAATCAAGACAATCATATTATTTTGATTATAACTTCATTAGTATTCATGCTAACGACTTCTACCACCACTCAATTTAAAGATCTTTTCAAATACTTTAATAGGTGTTATATAAGTTTTCCTCGAAAAACCTTTCATTTTTCCGCTACAGGACGTTGAACGTTTCGATTATAGATATCTTCGAAATTGACTTCAACTTCTGGGGTTTTATACCATCTACAAAAATAAAAAAGCAATCTCTTTGCTATTTAATTACCTTCATTTTTGTTTATGATCATTTTTTTGATAAAATTTGTAGGTAGTTTTTGAGATATTCTCGAAAAATGGCTCAATACAAGCATTTTTTGGGGTAAAAACGAACATGTTTAAAAATAACTCAAAAAGTATTGACTGTACAAAAAATTTTTATAGAACATTTTTTGCTTAGAATTCGTCCCTCTATCGAATTGTGAGGTTATTTTTAATAGAAAAATTCCCACCCTCCAGAAGGGGTGGCATCCACCCCTAGGGTAAAAGTACACATCGGCACAATATAACCTTTGTTTCTTGGGCTATTCCCTAGCTACACTTCAAATTTCACGTTAATCCATTCCATCCGAAAAAATTGGTAGCCAACATGCTTCAGTGACTGGACTATTAGCGAAGATTAAAAAATCATTTTGTCACATAACTGCTGAACCTCTTGCAGATACAGGAAGTTTTATTAATAATCATAAATGAAAGTTAATTAAAGAAAGTAATTCTTCGTGGTTATTGCGACTAAAAGTACAATTCATATAAAAAGATTAGTTGTGGATTATTCTCACAATAAATTATTTATTTATTTATTATGACTATCGTTGTAATTGTACCGTTCATTATAAATGTCATTTTTATTAAAATTTTGGTACTTAAAGTATGAATTGAAGTTTGTTACACCAAAATAACAAAAAATTTCAATGGAAAGTTGACGTTTCAAGAGCCAAATTAAAAACAGTTGCCAATGCGTGCATTTCTGTCAAGCTAATTCTTAAATCTTGTTCAAGCTTTTAAGACACCATCTTCTGATATTTCATGGTAATAGCTTAATGTGCTTGTGGCAGTTTATGTTTATGTTTAGACTTTAATATTTTTTAAAACGAACAGATTTGTTAATTTTATAGAAGTCGTAAAATACATGCAAATACCGAAATACTTTAAACTGGTTCACTGAACAATAGTCAAGAGACATGTAGTATGGAACTCACGTTTCATTTTTCTCGCAGTAATCCGGAGAATCGTCCAAGTAGACGAGATCCGTCCTATTGGGCTTCTTCAGATCCGGGCTTATGGCTTTCAATTTTTTCCTCCGCCTCTCTACAAATTTGACGTGGGAAGCTCCCTCGTACCTCTGAAACAGACCTTCTGCGACTTTCTTGAAGGCCGGGAGCCGTTTCCAACATATTTTCATACTGCAGGATCCCGACACCCCGTGACACTTGCATGTATGTTGCATTCGTGACCGTACACTCTACAAATAATTAGATTTATTATACAGGGTGCGCCACTTAACACTCCCCAAACTTGTATCTCCCATAATTTTAAAGACATTACAACAGTCGACACATAAACGTGTACATATTTTAAAGGCCTTCTGAACTAATTATTCAAGGCATCTGAACTAATTCTTTAATTTGAAAGTAACTTAATTTTATATACGAGTATATGTCTATAGTAGGATCGTATTTGATGCAAAGTAGAGCAAAAAAATTGTCGGCCTTTTATCAAAGGAAAATTGTGTCATCATTTTTAGGAGGCGTAAGATGAACCATTTCAAATTTAAAATGAAATTGAATGTAAAATCTGAAATACTGCTGCATACGCACTGTGTTCTGGTACCAGCTGTAGTCGGCCAGGTGCATCGAGTGTACGAAGTGGTCGGTTATACGACAAATACTAACCTGGCAAGCTTGATCGTAAAGCAGAAGCGGAACAATAAACAGAGGCGCGTACAGAGGTGAAATGTAGTACATATGTGGAATTTAAATAACGAATTGGATTTATTATAAATTACATTTAAACAAATAGTTTATGAGAATAAAGGGATTTTTGTAGGAACAGGGTTCCACATGTGAACTGATCCCTTCATCGCACCCCATTGCGATTCTTTTTTTATAAGAACGAAATTTCAAAGCAAAAACCTTGTATAACAGATATAAGTACTATAAATATTTACAGAATGAAAACAAAATATAAATCCTATGATATGATTCTATCAAATGAAAACACTAACAACAATTCTCTATCAATTTCAACAAAGTAAGTTATTTTTCTATCAAACAAGAAATATTAACAAATTATAAACAAAATATAAATTCTATGATTTATGTACTGGTACGCCGAACTGCATTTTTCTCATCTTCATTTAATATTAATTTCTTCTTTCCACCCCCTTTTTTAGGTTTCTTAACGTCTCCTTCATTTTTCTTCTCTCTTAAAATTTTGAAAACAGATGATTNAAACTTGTATTTCCCATAATTTTAAAGACATTACAACAGTCGACACATAAACGTGTACATATTTTAAAGGCCTTCTGAACTAACTATTCAAGGCATCTAAACTAATTGTTTAATTTCAAAGTAGCTTTAATTTTATATACGAGTATATGTCTATAGCTTTTGATGTTATACGGTGTGTTTAAAGATGGATAAGTACATATGGTGCCTCCAGAAACTATCAGAAACAGAAGACTAACATTTTTATTCTGGTATAATTTCTCTAAGATACATTGAAAATAACAGGTCATCAAGGATCAAGATGGAGACACACTAATATGCATTCCCGAAGGATTTTGGTGCGCTGAATCCGAATCTGGCCGCAGAATTCACGTCAGGTTTTTGAGATCCCTTAGACGTCAAACAGTTTATTGCAGTTCAGAAATTTCATACTCAGAAACATTCAAACTCACAAACTCCAAATCCACAAACCCAGAAACCCCAAACCCACAAACCCCAAACCCACAAACCTCAAACCCACAATCCCTAAACCCACAAACCCCAATCCCACAAAACTCGAACCTACAAACTCCAAGCTTACAAACCTCAAGCTCACCAACTCCAAACCCACAAACCGTATGCGTATGAAGTTTCTGAAATGCAAACGACTGCTTGATGTCTAAGGGATCCTTAGTCGATTTTCGCATATTAAGAAACTGAGAAACTTAAAAATTTCAACATGTGATATCTCAACGAAAAAAAATATATATATATTTGAGCAAACTCAACGGCATTCAAAGGAGGGAGCCTTGTACTTTTAGATTAAATGTATTAGTTTTTTGAAAAAGAATAGATGGCATTACTACATAACCTCAAATATGACGAAAAACAGTGTTTTTTGCACTTTTAGGTTAGGATATCTCAAAAACCTGACGTGATAGAGCAATTCTGCTGCCAGATTCGGATTCAGCGCCCCTAAATTTTTTTAATTTTTTGTATCCTCACAGTAGGCCCATACTATCGAGTTTGGGACACCCTGTACATAACTACTTTTTAAGACACGTATAATCAAAGTATTATCTAAATCTAAAGAAAAAACAAATAAAAAAGTTTTAACAAGACAATTTATATCTTTGAACGAGTGTAATATTGACAATGAGGTTTCCAGTTCGAAATGTTACCAAAGCAGTAACATAATTAAATCCAGAATGAAATAAGGAGTATAATGACACGAAAATATTAATGGGTTTGCGATAAAAATGTGATTCCATAATTGAATACAGAAGCAAAAATAGCTTTTAAAAAGAGTCATTCAATTTTCGTATAACTTTTCAAATAAACCCAGCAAACGATGAAATTGAAATCTGAAGTTTGTACATAATAAATATTTCAAAAACTAAAAAAATGTTTTCGATTACTTGGAGAACATAATACGTAAATTATCCGATTTAATTAACTTTTCTACAGCAGTTTTCGAAGTCGCAATGTTAACTTATAATTCATATTGAATTTGGAATACCCTGTGTAGCAACAACTGCAATAAGGCATGATTCTACAATCATTTATTATTTTTTATCCAAACAGTTAACTCAGAAGGTGTTAAAAAGTTTGAAATACATAGGTTGTTAGAGAATATTTTAAAAATTATAGGAGATACAGACTTGAGTAGTTTTAAACGGTAGACCCTGTATAATTAAATATTTCTAAAAGTTTTCCTGGTTGGTTGCATATTTAGGAAACTTCGTTTTGTATACAGGTTATAGATAAATAAATGTGAAAATATGGAGGTATTGATTGCTTTTCATACAAAATAGTCTCCACCGACTTCTTTAAACATGGAGAAAGTGCAGAAATAAAATTATATACACTTACTATCAATAAGGCATTTACTTGATCTTCTGCGTCAGTTACAAGGGGGAAAAGCATGAATAATTTCTTACGTAACTATTTTTTATCACCAACATGGTAATTTAAAAATCTGTTTTAGATAGCTAGATTTATTTGAAACAAATTTGATCTCCCATTTTTTCCATACCTAAATATAATAGCTTTTGAGAAAACATTGAAATATACCATAGTGAACATAGGATTATGCTTCGTGAGAGAGACTCTATTACATTTAAAATACATTAAAATGAACTAATCCACTGTAAAAAAATTGGTCTGAGTGAAAGCAAAAAGGTACTGAATAAATTTTCAGTCAATATTGGACATTAATAATTTTCTACATTTTTGATAATATTTGAACTAAAGTGATAGTTTCACTCATAAAACTTTTATTCTACTGATATTAATAGAGGAAAATTTCACTTAATTTCAATTTCGTGAAATTGATACATTACTGGGTAAAATTGAGTGAAAATTAATTTTTCTTACAGTGTATACATTGAAAAAAGCTTTAATTATAAACTATTACAACGCCCATGAACAAAAATATATGGGATTTAAATAGGGTGTTGGACGAGGCCGTGACTGATGTCCACTAGTCTATCCATGGATTTGAAAATATGTTTCGTTTAAATCTCGTGCTCTTATACCAAAATGAGTAGGAGATTCGTCATACACAAACCAAAGCTGACACTCAAGGTACATCTTCAAAAAGTACTAGGAATACTTCTTCCAAAATGTGAGTTTTCTATCTCCATTGACAGAAATTAAGGACCAATTATGCGGTCTTCAAGAATTTAGTCCACAAATTCATAGTATGTAATTGTATTGTTATTGATGGTGAATCTCGGCTAAAGCATATGAAGTTTCTTCTGCTTATATGTTGTTATTATGATAATTATTATCAGTTCTATTAAAAACATGATTTAAGTAGTCTCTAAACAAGATATTATGCCAAAAGTTCACCATTTTGCCCAATCTTTTCTAGACGCTAATGAGAAAAGGCAATATGTAATCTAGAGGTAAAAGAGCCTGATTTGTTGGATGTAAAAGTTATCCATTTGGATTTTTTTTGTTAAACAATTATTACACTGGCGAAAAATAGGAGAGATAAAACTAAATTTTTCTCTCTCGATTTGAAGGGTCTTAAATCCGGAAATAAGGTTTTTGCATGAGAGACCTTTCCATTTAATTTTCAATATTCACATATATTTAGTCTTTATATACACCTTGCATATTACTACAGAGAGATCGAGAATGATTGACTGGATTCTGAACGTACCCTGTCTCAATTGCTATCAAAACTGATTTCCGTTTGCTAAAATTACCTTTTTTCCGTGCGATTTCATGGTGTTCTGTGGCGATTTCACAATTTGACGTTCTGTCATTGGCGCACGGATTTTTTGGCTTGAATATTATTTTGTAGATTTTGTTGTTACCTGATATATTTTGCGACATTATAAAACAGTATTTTTCAATACTACAGTTAGAGTAGGTGGATATTATACGTGAGTAATTAATTTATTGCGTATGTTGTAGGTGGGCAGGTATATCAGCAAATATTGTTACTATTTTTTGAGGAACTTCACGACGATGAAATCCATCATGGATACTTTCAGCAAGATGGCGCAACAGCTCACACCTCTAACGAAACTTTAGAGTTGATTAGAGAGTATTATGATGATCGAATAATTAGTCGAGATAGATGGCCACCACGTTCTCCTGACCTTACACCCCTAGACTATTATTTATTTGGTTTTTTAAAAAATTCAGTATTTGCTCAACGGTTACACACGATTGAAGAACTTCAAGAGGCAATTACAAACGAAATTAGGAGTATTACACAAAATGTTTTACAGAATGTATTTAATAATATGAAAAGAAGAATTAATACCTGCTTGAACAACAATAGACATCATATTGAACATTTATTGTAAAAATATAGATATTTTTATGAATTTTATGTAATTTGAAGGTAAAATATTCAATAAAATGTGAAAAAATTCCAATTACTCTGTTATTACATATTGCATGTAACTGTTGTTTATTGCTCTCGGTCATACAGACAATCCTACCATCTAACATAATCAAGCACTTCCAACTGCTTGCATTTGCTTGAAGCAAACGTTTTTAAGACACTTCCTGAATTTCGACAGCTAACTAAAATGTTCAGCATAAATTTTTGGGCTGGATCGCTTGCGCTGGATATTCAGAAGTGTGAAAGCAGTAGCTGCAAAATAGTCGTCTTATAACCATACAGCAGTTTGCTTTGATGAAAAACAGCAGCTTGCAGCGTATCGCTGTATAGCTGAATCGTCTTAGATGCCAAGAATATAGACACAATAGTGCTTCTCTTAAAATTAACTCAAAACTTTTTAAAAATAAAATCACTGAAGCACTTACAGTCTTTATTCAAAATTAGCTACATCAAACTATGATTTAAACGTTTTTCTAATTGTAAATGAAATAAGAATTTTGAAAAAGTTAGGCTAAACCTAAATTTGATTCTGTCATCCTCTTTAATAATAATAACAATAGTAACATTTATTGGTCCATCAGTATTGCTTAATTTGTGAAATAACTTTGATTTTTGTTAAATAATTGATATTTTTATTATGAACTTCCATTTTGACAGTAACCTAATTTATTTGACGTTTGAACGTAATTATTTGTTTACCATTAAAATCCCTCAACCTGCGCTCATGATTCTAGTATTGTTATCAAAAACTGGTATGCCGCACATCAAAAATCAGTATGAGGCGGCACGGTCAATCATTCTCGATCACCCTGTATAACCTTAAATTCGATTGTCAAAATTTAAAAGACTACTGACTACTTTGTAAGTAAACACGCCTTTAATACTACCTCTAATAAATTTCTCAAAAGAAAACTTACTCTCCTTCCAGCTTCGTTGTTGTGTAGGTTCATCAAACCCATGGCTGTGTTTGGGTCCTCGCGGACGTCTAGGAACTGCCTGCTGAAATTTTCACCATACTTGATGTCGTCCGAACATCCACCCCATTTCCATTTTTGGGATTTCTTCCTCTTTATCTTGTTGTCACAAGAGCAGTATTCGGACAAATCGCCTTTTGAACACGCTCTTGTAACTGTGTATGCCACACTAGCTGCTGATATTGCTGAAAGGTAGGCAGCTTCTCTACTCCCTGAAAAACAAATAAGTTATAATAATTACCAAGTGGAAATTACTTCGTGCTTCTTTCAAGGTGTGAAGCTGACGAATATGATAGTAAAGATGATGGTAAATAGTTTTTTTTTAGATAAAATGTACAATTAGGGAAGTACGAAAGCACTTACTAACTGTGACAACATTTCCAAATGTGTTATTTCTTTCGGGAAACGTAGTGCAGTTCCACCTGCTGAATGAAAATTGGTTCTGGCATTCTTCCATGGCAAGTCGAGCTCCAATTCCTAAAATCTAAAAAAAAATAGGGATATTAGAACGTTGATACGATTTATTTATAGTTTAGATAAATATGTTTTTGAGAACTTTCAATGTTTAATGTATTTGTCATACAGGGTGTTTTCAAATTTACCGGAAAAAAGTGAAACGGGCTCTAAGGAAAATAAAAAAAGGTTCCTGTGATCTTATATCTTAAACAGCTTAGTTCTCGGGACTACAGTGAGTTAATACTTTGGTAAAATGTAATATTTATGCAAATGTCGTTGAAGATGTTTGGTGTAAACTCGTAGAAACTGATAAACCTAACAAAAGTAAAGCGAACATTTTTTTGCGACCATGTATAATTTTCCAATTTTTTTTTATATTTGATAAAGAAATTGTACTTAGGATCGTATTTGTGGCAAAAAAGATTGATAGACTTTTTCTGTGAATTTTTATTTTTGCTTGGTTAAATTACGGCTAACTTAAGTTTCAACGATAAGTGAATAAGTTCTCACAGATACTTATTTAGGGCTCATAAAATACAAATGGGGCATTCTCTGTCACCCCTAAAGATTTTTGAGATAAATAATTAATTTTGGGCTTAAAATTTTGATTAGACATCTACTTTTAATGCCGCTTGGCGATTTTGACAAGTTAAAGATGGCGGCACTGTGTCATCCATAAAGTATTTTTTTGTATACAAATAAGTACATATTCGATAACAAGTATTTGAAAACAATATAAATATGATTGTTTGTTAGTATGCTAATGTTTTCTGGGTCACTGATCATGATTCCGAAGTCAAAATTTGCAAATTCAAGATGGCAAATCGTAGATCCAATATGGCGGCCATAACCTTCGAAATCTGATTTTGTTGACGAAACTTGACGGAAATGGAGGGAAAATAGGGGAAATGAGGAATGGTAATATTATTTGCCATTTGTAAAAATTGTAAGATATCTTCTAATTTCGTTAGGTAAAAGCATTGACATTTTGAAATATCGTTTTAAAGTTACATAAAATATCTGCAAGATTTTATGCATTATTTCAAAAATCTAGTTCGCAACAAAGATAAAATATAACGATAAACAGATAAATTTTAATCTATACAAAGTTCTACGTTTCGACATTTTCGGCACCCATATTGGATCCGCCATCTTAAATTTTCAAATTTTGACTTCGGAATCTTGATCGGCGATTCCGAAAACCTATAGGAACCCATTTCCATCAAGTTTTGTCAAAAAAATCAGATTTCGAAGGTTTTACCATATACCTATTGGATCTGCCATCTTGAGTTTTCAAATTTTGACTTCGGAATCGTGATCGACAACCCCGAAAACCTGTAGGAACCCATTCCCATCAAGTTTGTCAACCAAATTAGGTTTCGAAAGTTTTGGTCGCCATATTGGATCCGCCACGCCATCTTGAATTTTCAAATTTTGACTTCGGAATCATGATCAGTGACCCAGAAAACATTAGCATACTAACGAACAATCATATTTATATTGTTTTCAAATACTTGTTATGGAATATGTGCTTACTTCTATACCCGATATATGTTACTACAAAAATGTATGTTTCAAGTCACCCTGAGTAAGAATCCACTGTAATTTTTTTCCTGAAAAAATACCCAATAATGGTTAAATTAGTACGTTTATAATTTTTGCAAAGATGATTACAGTGGGCTTGAATTATAAAATGACTTAAAACATTATTCGGACATACTTTCGCGATTTATGTTAAAAAAGAAATTGTTAAAAAGGTCAATACATAAAAAAGTTAAGGGGATGTAAATTTGTATGTAAAATGTTAAAAAAATTATGAATTTTCACTTTAATGGATTCTGGAAGAGGAAGAGAAGTTCGTTAGCTGACTCATATGTTATTTTATTATAAAATATATAAAATTTAGGTATATTTTAATAGCCCTTTTACATTAGGGGCCATAAAAATGTGGAGGCCATCGACCTACCTTTACAATAAAAATTCTAAATATTATACGGTAGTCTAGTCTGACACGCACCTATACTCGTATACAGGGTTTCTTATATGTAAGTTTTCGAGCAGTTTTGATTGAATGCATGCTATTTGTTGATCTAATATTTACGTGTGAAAGGTTAAATTGGTTTTCTTTTCATTTAATACAAATATGTCTATTTTTTCCCTTTTAGATCTGACTATTAAGCTCAGGGAAAGAACTATAACATATAAATAATAAACTTTATGTAAATGAAACCAACAATAAAACAAATTTCATTCAAAATTTATATACAAATCACAAACAATGTTAAACAAATACATACATTTATACATTCAAATTATTAATATATTATAGTCACGTGTAATAACAATCATTGGAAAAGAATTGACTACATAAAATTGCTAATAGATGACATTATACTTTTTTGTGTAAAATAATGAAAATATCTATAATTTTCTTTCATGTCGTCATATTAAATTGATAACAAACAATGAATGTGTCTCATATTCTAATTTCAATAAAAGAATTGATTTTTTAGAATACTTAAAAATCTAACATTGAAGAAGAATTGATTTTTTAGAATACTTAAAAATCTAACATTTTAGATTTATTTAAAAGTATGATTGTGTAATTTTGAGTGTTTACAGTAAACATTTTTTTAAAATTATTCTTATTTAAATGTTCAGCAATGCTAACTTTAGTTTTCTTAGTAATTATAATCGTTATAACATAAAAGATAAGCACCAGAACAATCAAAATCAACAAGTGCTTAATATGCATAAAAACTTTTTTAAATTACGAGACTATTAATTAAGATTAAGCCACTAAAACACCAAAAAGTTTATTATTACAATATTACTACAGTTTGACATTTTATATTAACTAACTCTGTTTATTATACAGGGTTCTTCACGGTAAGTGGCCTATTAAACGTTTCAGAGGAACCAAAGACAATATGACTTTGAAATTTTGTACGGAGGTTATCCAATATGTTCTCTTTAATGAAAATAATGATATCAACGTACTATTTCCGGTTATACCGGAAGTAGCTGTCAACTTCATTATTTTAAATGGAACACCCTATATATTATTGCATTTTCAATAAGATAGAATAAAAATAGGTTAAAAATGTTACAGCTTCACCATACGTAAATCTAACCGTTTTTTTTTTTGAGAAAATCGAAAAAAAAAATTGAGACAATCGAAACTGTAACCCCTACAATGCCTATATCGATGAAAAGAGAATTTGATTTTCTATAATGTGGCTAAAAAATACAGGGTGTTCCATTTGAATTTAAAAAGTTTTGGCGGTTTTAAGTCTTCAAAATGTAACGTGAAAAATGGGACACTTTTGTTCAGGTAATTTTGATAGCGGAAGATAGTGCATCTTATGTTCTTTGTGTATTCCGAAAAGCAAGTGAAAGCTCCCAGAACGAAGGAAGATATAAGGAATTTTTGAAATGCTTGCATCTGTCAAAATTTATATAAAATGTCGATTATCTCGAAAACGGTTAGATTTACGTATGGTGAAGCTTTAACATTTTTGACTTATTTTTATTCTATCTTATTGAAAATGCAATAATATATAGGGTGTTCCATTTAAAATAACGAAGTTGACAGCTATTTCCGGTATAACCGGAAGCGGTACGTTGATGCCATTATTTTCATTAAGGAGAACATATCTGATAACCCCCGTAAACAAAATTTCAGAGTCATAATGTCTTTGGTTCCTCTGAAACGTTTAATAGGCCACTCACCGTGAAGAACCTTGTACATTAACTAAACAATGTGTTTCGTATTGCATATACAGGGTGATTCACAACTTATCCAAAATAATTTGAGTGTATTAATCATTTTCGAACTGTTCTTTTTGATTTCTTTTTACAAAATTGTATCTATAAGAGTCCCTGTGCATTAAATTTTAATTTTTTTTTTTTCGTATAAGTTCTGAAACACCCTATATAGCGTGTATTTACTACTATCTACTGCTAAATTCTTACTTACTGGTAATATTCTATCATATCTGGAACAAAGTTCTCTTTGTGACTCTATAAAATATTCTAGCTTCATACATCTATCTTTGTGCTGAGCTGGTGTCAAGTCTACGGAATTGGACATGATATTTGGAAATCCTAACTGCCTGTAACAAAGAATTATTTTAGTCGAGGAAAAAAGACAAGCTTCAACTAAGTATAGTATAGTAAGTAAGTAAGAATTGCACTTGGTCAGTTTCCTAAGTATTTCATTAAGATGCCTATTTTAAATACTATATTAGGAATAGGCTTTCAAAATGCGGTTTGGTCGTTATTGCATATTTCGAGAATAGGTAAAAATGTGTTGCTCAAACAGCTTTATGTGCAAAGACATATTTTTCACTAAAACGAGACAATATGATTAGAATTAGATATTATTAAAAGTTGAAGAAGATTCAAACATTTATATCAATTTGTAATGTTTTCCTCATAGAAATATAGAACTTAATGAAAAAATTGCTGAAACTGACTAAAAAGTAAGTTTCAGTAAAAAAACATTCATCTTATCTATATATTAGCAACTCAGCGGTTTAATGTGCCAGTATTTATGTATTGCTGCCACCGAGAGTTCGAACCCCGAGAATGAACGTCTTATAATTAAATCTGCTTTATTCGTAAGTGGCTTCTCTGTGGGTACAGCTGGATGAAAGACTGTTGAGAAGAACTTGAGAGTTTCACAGTCAGCGTTTCACCATTTTTTCCAGTTAATGAGATTTTCCTAAGTTTATCTCATTCCTGAATTGTTTTGTTAGGAGTCCCTTCTCCCATCTTTGATTTGTTGGCTAATCCTTGTATTATGGAAAGTAGTAGATATTATTAAATGTCTACAATCATATGACAAATTCATAAAATTAAATAAACGGGAAATTCCCAAAATTCTCTACAAAGATAACTTCTTCAGTTTCATTACATTCTAGATTTCCTTCATTCTTACATTCACTGTCGTGATTCTCCTACTTAATGATATTTAATTATATTTTTATCGTCGTAGTTTGTTTATTCTCTGAACAAAATGTGGTTTAATAATGATAGTTTCGTCTCAGTTAGCAAATGTTTTGTAAGCCCAAAAGAGCATTAATTCGTATTTGTATTATTTTTCGAAAACTGTCATAAAATGATGACATTTTAATTCTGTTATTCTGTTCTGTTTAGAGAAATATGTTATTTTCATACAGTTGTTAAATTTCCAGCCAATTCAAATGAATCGATTTTCCTTGTTTCAGAGTTGCGAATTATCAAAAGTTTATTACGTAGACCAGGAAATACAGAGTTGGACGCGACTTTTTGTTTCGACAAGCTGAATTTATCACTATAGATGCTAAATATTATGTACAGTAACATATTAGTTTCCACAGTCATAAAAATGGAGGGACAGGCTGGTTAATTGTATAATTTTTACGTAAATTCACGTTTTTCGCTTATACCTGTTTTCCGTCCATTTCCACGAGAAAACAGAAGCCAGATTCAATTTCGAGCAGGCCGAAGCGGCCGCGCTCTCTGTTTCCCCCACCACCACCTACCCGTACGATTTTATTGAATTTCTCGCTTGCATAAATAACTTTAAACACGTTTTAAAGTAGGTTGCCAATGAAGAAAAGTATTGTAATCTTAGACCTGGTTAGTACTCGGAATACCAAAGGTATTTTTCGAAAAATTAGCTCGGATGTCCCAGTACATTTAGTGTAAATGACGGCTATAACTACGTAACTAATTGATCAATCGATCTGTTTTTTTTTTAAAGAATCGTCTTTCCAAGAACTTTTAAAACCTGCTTTAAAAAATTTGATTTGATTGAATATTCACAAAGTTCTAATTGTTTATAAGTACAAAAATTCGACCAATGTTTAAACAAGCGTCAGAACTCTCCTAATTGACGGATTCGTATTTTTCAAAAAAAGTTTGAAAGCTTGAGTGCCCTTCTATATGTGATTAAATTTTCAAGTATCTAAGGGCCTTGGTTTTTGCTGTGCAAAATTTTGAAAATTTGCAATTGTTTTTTCTTTTGAGCTAAGTATAAAGGTCCTATACCCAAGAAAATTCCATAAAAAGTATTGTTTTTTAACCCCATTTTTGCCATATTGTGCCGTTAAAAGTTAAGCCCACATTTTTTTTATGCGCATAGAAAAATTTTCATTTCTAGTGATATTTAAAAGCCAAAAAGCCAAAAATCTCCGTGGATATACGATTCACCCAAACCAAAACAGATATCTTCCACAATCGCACTGATTTTTTTCATGGTAGATTTCATAATAATACATTGAAATCTATAATTTTTTTTTAATTTCAAATTTGCAGCCTGGAAAATTTTTTATTTTTTAGTAAGCTAGCCTTAGTTGCAAAATGAAATATACGACGCACCAGCGTGATATAGTTATATATAATTATATTCGGAAAGCTTATGAAAAGAGCTTTAAGTTTAAAAAAAAATCATCAAGATTCGTTGAAAAACAACGAAGTTACAGACTGTCAAATATATTACTTTCAAGCGAATTTCGCTTTTTAATGGCAGGGCTATGAATATTATCGTCATTTTCTTCGGACTCGCTGTCGTTCGCTTCCTCCACCTTTCCGCCGTGCCACGGCTCGCCGAAAAATCAAGTGACCCACTGACTTTTGACAATATAACTAACTTCTTCTGTTTATAACTTTTGAAGTAATCAATATTTTTTGACGCACGTGGGCTAGTTTTGTAGGTCTTTTGAAGACGAAAAAAAAGTACTTTACTGTCTTCTCGTGGAAATGAACGGAAAAAAGTTATAAGCGGAAAACGTGAATTTACGTAAAAATTATACAATTAACCAGCCTGTAAACAATCTTCCCCCCATTTTTATAACTGTGAAAACTAATGTTATTGTACATAATATTTAGCATTATAGTGATAAATTCAACGTGCCGAAACAAAAAGTCGCGAAATGGTCATTTCCCAGGTTATTTTCCTGGCCTATCCATATTCATTTTCATCTTATAGCCATCTTTGAAATATCCTCAGTGGAATAGAAGAACTATGAAACATCATAGTTCATCTACAAT
Source organism: Anoplophora glabripennis (assembly GCF_000390285.2). Taxonomy (NCBI): domain Eukaryota; kingdom Metazoa; phylum Arthropoda; class Insecta; order Coleoptera; family Cerambycidae; genus Anoplophora; species Anoplophora glabripennis. The sequence continues at coordinate 36,558 of NW_019416975.1, read as the reverse complement.
TAACATGACTTTATTGTGTATTGCTAGATATTTATTTATTTATTTATTTAAGTTACACCACCTGACAGTTAAAACCAATTAATAGGTGGGAGAAATAGCTAATAAAAATAGATGCATTAACAAAATCAGATTACTAAAGTACAAGAGTAAAAAAACAGTTAACAATAATACAGATTATAAAAGTTATAAAAAATTATAAAAGATAACCACTACGCATATAGGACTAAAAAAAAAAAAATACAGTCGACAAAGTTAAAATAAATGCTAACATAAATACCAACAAAACAATCATTTTAAAATTCAATTAAAACTAGTATACATATAATTATCCTAAAGCAGGTCATATAAAGAATGATTAAAAATTAATATTGCAAGTTATGACTAGAAAAAACTCTCTTAATATGGGATATATTATCATGAAAAATATCCACAAGGTTCTGCATTCGAGAGTGATTTTCAACCATTGTATACAACGGTGAAAACTTTAATAAATTCGTTCGAGGTGTGGGAAGATAGAACAAAGACGAAGACCGGGTTCCAGTGCGGGGAACATGAAAACACAAGGCAGCTAAAAGATCCGGACAATCAATCAATCCAGTAATGATTTTATACAGGGTTATTAGTGAGTTACACATACGTCGTGTAGCCAGGTCATTAAGGACAAATCGTCCAAGCAAAGTACCATGAGGTATACCCTGTGGTGGATAACAGCCATCAGACTTGAACCATAAATACTTTACATATTTCCGTTGAATGTTCTCAAGTTTTTTACTGCGAACTATATAATGTGAATTCCATACTAGAGAGGCATATTCCAGTTTGGGAAGAACAAATGCATTAAACAATAAGGATACTGCCTTAATTCCCGTAAATTGTTGTGAATTCCTCACAATGAAACCAAGATTTCTATATGCTTCACGTTGAATATTATTAACGTGTTCATTAAAATCTAGTTTAGTATCAAATGTTACACCGAGATCCTTAAAAGAGTTACATTTCCTAATCAAGTTATTACCAACAGAATAATTATATGTAATCGGGCTAATCTTTCTAGTGACAGTCACGGAATGACACTTGGATAGGTTTAAAGGTAATAAATTCGTAGCACACCAGTTGCTAACTCTATCTACATCAGATTGAAGCCGTAGACAGTCGTTCAGATCACTCACGGATAAATACAATTTAAGGTCGTCTGCGTACAGAAGGGCGTTACAATTTAGGTTCAACGTAATAATTAACAAAAACCAGAAACAATAACGGACCGAGAACTGACCCTTGTGGGACTCCAGATGTAGCATTAATATCCATTGATCGGAAATCACGATACTCCACTGTCAATTTCCTCTGAGATAGATAAGATTGAAGGAATTGACTAAATAAATTAGTTAATCCCATATTGGAGAGTTTTGACAGTAGAATACCATGGTCCAACCGATCAAAGGCCTTGGAGAAGTCCGTATAAACAACATCAACCTGACCACTATTATCCAAATGCATGGATATATAGATATGTCAATGAGACTATTTTGTCATTCTTAGATAATTAAATATAAGGAAAAATATTTAGGAAATGGAACGTTATTCCAAATGGTTGGTATAGATGGCCCAGCAGAATTAACTGTTTGATTTGACACAATTCTGAGCCATATTTAATAATTCCATTAAAATTAAATGTGCATTTTCCTTCTCTTATCGACATGAAATTTGCGCAAATATTGCATTCTTATCGCTGCAGACGGATCTCCTAATAGGATTAAAATCTACGTCGCCAGGGTAGACATGTTCGTAGACAGTGGCGTAAGATATTGCTTTCTGACTGTGGTCCCAGGTGGATAATCGAACTAAACTCGTCCCTAGGCGATAGCCTCATCTGTTCTCAAACAGCCTCGACCCCTTCGCACAGAAATATCATTGCGTCCATCGCCATCATCCATCCGAGCTAAATAACACCGATTTGCAGGACAAACAAATCCCGTACAGCCCCAACAAAAGGATCCTCAACAAACAGGAAACATTCTTAATTGGGCGCCGTATTCTACTGATTAAAGTTCAAGCCAATATGTAACAGACGTTGTTCCAATTAAGGTTTCGTTATGTTTACAAGCAAAAACAGAAATAAAATTGAATCACTTGTTTTAAAACTGCTAATTTTACAGGAGAAATAAAAGAATGATTTTGTTAAAACATTTTTCTATATTATTCAAAGTACAAATATAAAAATGATTCTAATAATAATATCACAGCCCCACAAAAAAAACTCCTCCGTTGCTACGACTTTTAGCGTAAAGGAAACTTAATAGACGAACATCCTAATTATGTCAATTATTTCATGAGTTAATAAGGCCCTCGAGCAAAGAACTAATCAGGAAGAAATCCGCCATTTTCGTGTACGAGTACCACAGATTGCCTGTTACTACAAAACATTTTGACGTCGATTAGTTGTTGAATGCAATTATTAAAGTGAATGCAAATGCTCATAATGGATTCATTGTTAGTCAACAAAGATCTAACAATGGCCGTGTTTCAAACCAATGGGGCATGAAGTAACCCTTGAAAATGCTTTGCCATTGGATGCCTTAGGCCAACCCCGGTTATATGTTGGATTAATTAGTTCCCTGTTTCTGCAGTTCGGTGTAATTTGATGCCGTGTTCCTCTTGGCACAATGCATGTTCCGAAGGAATCAGGTCTTCGGATAAATCTGATACTGGAACAAAAAACACGAATTTGATGGATAGCGGTTATGATATATTGGATAACCATAATTCATTTTGGTCTATATACGACTGTATACACGGTCTATATTTCTGAATGGAAATTTTGATACACATGATTGTCTGTTCACTGATCTATGCTTCAAAAAAATATAATTTCAGTATTGCTAGCTTTTAAATTCGAAAATATTATAAGGAAAAGTAAATTACCTAACTATAAATTGTTTAATAACATTGTTTCAAGAAAGAAGAATTTTTGACAGTACTCCTGCCTTATAAAATAGTTGCTGTCCTTTATAAAAAGATGTTTTGGATGACCTCTATTGTCTCATTATCATCTGCAAACTTCTGGCACTGCACTTATTTGAAACGTAAAAAAGAGTCTAATAGAGATATAAACAGCAACATTGAAACAGATAGCAATGCTCAGATTGAGTGAATTTTCGAGAGTTTCGATATTATATCAAGCTTTAATTTGTTCATACCAGCATATCACTGTACAGAGTAAGAGAGAAATATAATCTACAAGTTATTATGATTCATTAACAATGGGAAAATCGAAAGCTGAAGATACTACACGTGAAATGGTGACCATTGGGCAAACATGCTTTATCCGAATGTTGATAGTTTCGGAAACACAGGGTATTGAAAGTTAAAATTTTAAATCGTTTTTTTGCGATTATTCTGAAAATATGTGGGTTAGGCACTTGAAAATTTGTGAACCTATATTTTTTTAAGCGACGAATAAGATGCGTGTTGCAATTTCATCGTTGCACACAGAGGGCGCCACATACGACCAATTTTACCAAAAATTTAGTTAATAACTTGTTACCCTGTATGTCTAACATGAAAATTGATTCAAAACCTGGCATGGCGTTTCAAAGTCATGCCATCTAAAACAATGTCCTGTGTATGTTTTAGGACCTGGCAACTTCAGGTAGGAAGTTATGTCACTTGGTATTTTTCCAATGGAATTTTCTCCAATAACTTTAATTTGTACACTTTAATTTCTTTCCATAATGAAAACAGTAGATTGTGTGTTAGATACGAGGGCCTCAAAGACACATATTTGGTGAAATATTCCTTCACCTGAACATAAGCTGCAACTTGTTAATAACAAGAATGTCATCATTATTGCGATCTCTTTTCGACGACAGGCTTCCGCTAATCCTAAGGCCACCTGAATCAGTATAAAAAATATTTAAAACCTTTAACATTTTCTTGTGTTTAAGATGAAATTAAATCTTGCTGATGCTTCCATAAAGAATCTACGCACCTCTTCTGCACATACGCTGGGATTTTAGCTTGCATCTCACCAATTTTTTCCCAAGAAATACTCTTAGTCCAGGATAATTTTCAGTATTTACAATCTTTCTCACAGCCAAAGTGGTTTTTAACATGGAATGGTAGCACCACAGTGAAGAAGATTTGGTTATAAAATTCTCAGCTAAATAAGCGATTAGAGTATTTTCATTAATGCTCGGTGCTTCTTTGCGGTACACCATTGAGGGAAATTGTAGTATTTCTTTTCATACCCAGACTTTTGTGGCTTTTTTCTCTATATAATATTTTTTTCAATATTCAGCACAGTAATAGATACAAACAATTTAGGATGATTATTATTTTAATGACAAAGACAAGGTTGTCAACAAAAATTCTTGATTGTGAAATGTTACACTTAACTGAATAAAATTAGAAAAAAAAACTAAAGAAGAAGCTAAGGATGTCTTATATTTCTTTTGATGANGGTTAGGCACTTGAAAATTTGTGAACCTATATTTTTTTAAGCGACGAATAAGATGCGTGTTGCAATTTCATCGTTGCTCACAGAGGGCGCCACATACGACCAATTTTACCGAAAATTTAGTTAATAACTTGTTACCCTGTATGTCTAACATGAAAATTGATTCAAAACCTGAAAGAGCAATAATTTTTCCATTAATTATGTACTCTTGTCTCATTTCGGTATCTCTATCCGTTTTCGAGAAAAATCGATTTAACGAACGATAATACGAGAAATTAAAATCGAAACAAACTAAGTGTTTCTTCATGTTATTACAACAGTTAACAATAAAACAAATGAAATACGTAATAATGATTTAAAGTAATTGTTCGAAGAATCCACTGTTGACACTTTACATAACGTTTTCTGAGAGATCTTCGAGTTTGAAACAAAATATTGGGATTGAGTCTGACTTCGTTGGTAGCGTTCTTTGCCATAACTCTTCACGTGAACCAATAGATTATTTGTAAACTGTATCATTCATTCGAGACCAAATAGAAAAATTAAGAGGATTGAAGTCCTGACTTCTGGGTGGCCAAACAAAAATGCTTCCACGGCTTGAAGAAGTTTTACTTTATTTAAGAAGAGACATGTGGTTCATGCACGATGGAGCTCCACCGCATTTTTCTCGGCCAGTGCGTGCATATTTAGATGCAGTTTTTCCAAATCAATTACTTTAAATCATTATTACGTATTTCATTTGTTTTATTGTTAATTGTTGTAATAACATGAAGAAGCACTTAGTTTGTTTCGCTTTTAATTTCTCGTATTATCAGAAAACAAGAGTACATAATTAATGAAAAAATTATTGCTCTGTCAGGTTTTGAATCAAGTTTCATGTTAGACATACAGGGTAAAAAGTTGTTAACTAAATTTTCGGTAAAATTGGTCGTATGTGAGCAACGATGAAATTGCAACACGCAATTATTGTCGCTTAAAAAAATATAGGTTCACAAATATTCAAGTTCCTAACCTACATATTTTCAGAATAATCGCAAAAAACAATTTAAAATTTTAGCTTTCAACATCCTGTATTTCCGAAACTATCAACTTTCGGATAAAACATGTTTGCGCGAATAGTTACCACTTCACGTGTTGTATCTTCAGCTTTCAATTTTCCCATTGTTAATGAATCACCCTGTATATCACTGCTAGGCAATGCGTACAAAGCATTGTTTCATATCTACTGGCAGAGAACGACCTACTAATGTGTAGGTACTACAGACCACCTAGACTGGCTTATAGAGCGACTTTGGTGAAAACACTTTGGAGCCTGATTTGGAGCCCAGCGCTCAGTCGTGTCCTAGCATTTGACGTGTACGCATCGCTGTGATTTCGATAATTAGACGTTTTATCATGGGCAAGTGTATTGTAAAACATTGTATAAATAGAAGTGATCGAGTTGGTGAAGAGAGGCGAAAAGTTTCCTTCTTTAGGTAAGTAAAAAAAA
>NW_019416975.1:8876-30175 GCF_000390285.2 Anoplophora glabripennis | reverse complement strand
TAGTACACCCAAGCTACAGAAAAATAAAATTGTGTATCATGTATTAAAAAACTTTTTGAATGTGAACATATTTAAAAATATTTATAAGAACTTGTGAGGACTGTATGTGAAAAGTATATCGATGTGAGAATAAATCCTGAAGTTAAAATATTTAATTCAGTGAAATCTACTAAAAGACAAATATTAAATAAACTAACATTACTTAAAGGACAATAAATATATTTAAATTATTTTGCAGTTTTATTTAATATGACACTAAAATATACTATTTTCTGAATTACAAACAAAAAATTGAATATTTGTCATAAGATGCAATATAATATTTAATAGGTATGTAATAAAAATATTTCTTAATCCGGATCTGCGCGATCAGATTGCCTTCCACACTATACTTCCCCGGATTTTGCATTCACTGGTACCCGTGCATTGGAATTAAATACGGCCAGTCTAGGTGGTCTGTGGTAGGTACTATAAAAGTAAGACTGGTCTTGGACTAGGTGAAATAAAAAAAGTGCCAAAACAACAAATTTCAAGTCGCCCTTTCATATTAACTTTATTTTATTTAAATAATAAATATTGGCAACAAAATTGAAATTAGCCAACATTACACATAATTCCAATTTTTTTCAAATTTTCTGTAAGAATTGTGAATCTCACCTTGTCAAAAAATTAACGCATCACTAAAACGATTTTAGTAACTTATTATTACCTTTGGGGCTCTGTATCTCCGTTAAGGGGAACTTTGGGAATTTTTTCTATGACAAACTAGGGTTATTTTGACCTCCCCTATGCACTTCCGAAAGTATGCCATACACTTTCCAGACACCCTGTATATAACAAATTGTGCTCTAACTGTTTATAACTTCAGAAAAAAATGCTTTGTATCAATATATTCCTTTGATTAACATTTAATAAAAAAACAAATTTAACTTCCACAATTTTGTATTTGGAAATAAATAGGAGTAGTAGGACATTAAATTAATTTAATATCGGATATTCTCAACTCTGTTTCGGATTGCACTCTTGAATTGTTTGTATTTTGTTTCGATTCAGTTCATTCTATACTTCAAGAAGAATATATCTTCCACGTTATTAAGCAATCAAATGATCTCCTAATTGTCTTCCAACCATACCCAGACATGTTCAATGGGATTGATGTCCAGAGTCGTGCTGACCAGGGCATAGCACCTATCCAAGCTTCCATGTTACAGAGGTGGTGCGTTATTTTCTTTTTGGAGTGTATTCTGAAAAACTAATTTTCTGTATAATTGATTTCTTTTCCAGTTTTCAGACGTCTAAAAAAATTGTTGAGATCATTTTTCTTTCTGGTGTTATAAGGGTGGCATCGATAACTACGAAATTTGCGTACATTGTGTTTAATAGCTTCTTTCTATTACTGAAATATGTAAGTTCGTGGAACTGTAGCCTATTTAAATCAGCAAAGGAATTTCTACAGTCTTCACTATATAGATAAGGACAATTTCTGAGCCAAGCTCGGGAGTAGAAATTTTTGGCAAAAGTACTAGCACTTTAATTCTAAGACAACTTTGGATCTAAATAAATACTGAGAATTTGGACACTTTCCAGATTATTTATATTATTCAAGTTTCAAAGATTAAAGATCATTGCTTCTGTCTTATTGTTAGACGTAATTATTGTTATTTTATTTCTTAGGAACCTGTCACAATTAAATAACGAAACGTAGAGGGCCCAAAACCGAACCCTGTGGAGCTCCGCGTCTTACTTCCAATATTGCGTATTTAACACAATTATAAAGATCATATTGAAATCTTTTAATTAAATATTGTGAAATTGTGAATATACAAAATTCTTCTAAAATCATTTATTTATATATATATATGTATTATGATATTAAATAATCAGTTACTGGTAGTTGATAAATTATTACAAAATTTGTAGTGCTGCAAGCTGAAAATTGATGTATCCACATAATTAGTAATTTTTCATCTTAAAATGACCTTAAATTTTGGCATCGTGAGGCATGGACTGATATACTAGGTCTATAGAATAGATGGACATTTTTAAATATTACATAAACATGTAAATGAACACCGAAGAGCAATTCAATGCACGTCCACCACTTGAATATCAACCGCTACTATATTAGACTGTCAAGAAAGCACCCAAAGTCCATTGTATATATTACTAGTGTAGTAATAAAACATTGATACTGTCTGAATTGATGATGATTTTGGAACTTATGACTTAATAAAACGTTTTGGCGGTACCTTCAAAGCATGGGTATGATGTAACTAGATATACCTTTGACCACTTCATTCACTAATTTTTTATCATCTAGTTCAATTTATTTACTATCGTGGGGTAACTAAAGTTACACGCATTATTTTAAGTGTGATAAGTAGTAGTTGCAGTTGTAAGAGGTAAAATAATTCAGAAAATATTAAATTAATTATTGTTTCAATGTAGAAAATGAAACCTTAACCTATCACTTTTTTTAATTGCATTGTTGTGGTCAAGTCAACATTCTCTCTTTTAATGTATGGTACAGATACCCTAAATGATGTATCTAAAGGAAAAGGAGATTTTCAAAGTCATGAGATCTCCTCTGGCGTCTGTCAATAGGTTGTGGACGTCCATCTAAAACAATGCCCTGTGTAGGTTTTAGGACCTGGTAACTTCAGGTAGGAAGTTATCTGGCTTGGTATTTTTCCAATGGAATTTACTCCAATAACTTTAATTTGTACACTTTCCTTTCTTCCCAGAATGAAAACAGTAGATTGTGTGTTAGATGCGAGGGCCCCAACGACACATATTTGGTGAAATATTCCTTCACCTGAACATAAACAACAACTTGTTATTAACAACAGTGTCATCATCATTGCTATCTCTTTTCGACGACAGGCTTCCGCTAATCCTAAGTCCACCTGAATCAGTATAAAAAATATTTATAACCTTTAACATTTTCTTGTGTTTGAGATGAAATTAAATCTTGCTGATGCTTCCATAAAGAATCTACGCACCTCTTCCCTACTAAATACGCTGGGATTTTTAGCCTGCATCTCACCAATTTCTTCTTACGAAATGCTATTAGAACAGGATATTTTTCAGTATTTACGACCTTTTCCACAGCCAAAGTGGTTTTTAACATGGAATGGTAGCACCACAGTGAAGAAGATTTGGTTATAAAATTCTCAGCTAAATAAGCGATTAGAGTATTTTTATTAATGCTCGGTGCTTCTTTGCGGTACACCATTGAGGGAAATTGTAGTATTTCTTTTCATACCCAGACTTTTGTGGCTTTTTTCTCTCTATAATATTTTTTTTAATATTCAGCACAGTAACAGATGCAAACAATTTAGGATGATTATTATTTTAATGACAAAGACAAGGTTGTCAACAAAAATTCTTGATTGTGAAATGTTACACTTAACTGAATAAAATTAGAAAAAAAAACTAAAGAAGAAGCTAAGGATGTCTTATATTTCTTTTGATGAGTGACATTTTTTGACCATCTAAATACTTAGGTTTTAGTGATATTGCTTTCGCTTTCTTTAAAATTTATCTGTTGGACAGACGCCAGAGGGTTATTTTGAACGCTGACGTATCCAGATTCAATCTTATCTCTGCTGGAGTTCCCCAAGGTAATGTTTTAGGGCCTTTTCTCTTTTTCATTAATAAGTACTGTTGATTTTTGTAGTTATTTCCATTATTGTCAGTCTCATCAGTATGCCGATGACCCTCAATTATATTTTTCTTTTAGTCCTTTTGACATCTCTTCAGCTATGGTTCTGATCAACGTTGATCTGAACTCTATCTCTGAGGTATCTTTGGCCCATAATTTTATTTTAAATTAACTTAAAACTCAATTGTGAATTTTTGGTAATAAAAGTCATTGTAGATAACCCAGATTTTACTATTATTGTGAATGGACATTCTATTGTTCCAACTGAGAACTGCAATAATATTGGGTTGTGGGTAGACAGTTCTTTTATATTTGCTAAGTATGTCAACTATCTTACTCAGAAATCTTTTGGCAAGATGAAAGACCTTTACATGCATAAAGATTTTCTGAGTACTGAAATTAAATAAAAAATTTGTGATTAGCTGATATTATTATCCACCATAGCATACTGCATGACCGTGTTTTGGCCTGCTTTGGTCCAAAGGAATAAATAGTGCCTCCAAAAAATTCAAAATCAGGTTTAGTTATGGTCTTCGTAAGTTTGATCATATTTCTCTTAGTTTTAAAAAGTCGATGTGGTTTAACCTCAGTGCTAGATTTCGGATCCAGTTGTTCTGTTTGACTTTTAAGTTATTGTTATATGATAAACCTGAATATTTAACCTCAAAGCTCCTTACGAATTTTGGTGTGCATCATTTGTCCACGCGTAACCGTTGTAACTTTTGTGTTCCAAAGCATAGCTGTGCATTGTTTCACCGGTCATTTTATTACAATGCTATAAAAAACTATTATTCTTTACCTAATGATGTCAGGTTCTGCAAGTTTATTCACAGTTTTAAAAAAGTCTTTAACTCTTATCAGTTAATTATTGTATTAGTTGGTTGCATTATTTTATTATTACTAGATTTAATTTTGTCTTAATATGAGTGTGCATTTGTGTGCGTCATGTGTCTAAATAATTGTTTTTTGTTTCTCTTTTATGTTTGTTATTTCATTTTTGCAATAGCGTATGTTTGTAATGCTTCCTTACTTTCATGGATATGGAAGAGCATCCTTTGGTGAATATTCCATCTTTTAAATACTTCCTTGTATGTAAAAAAATTGTGATGTCAATAATCGCATTATTACTATTATTATTAGTGTCATAAAAACAATAATTGGTCATTTTACTCCCGAGTAAACGTTAAAGTTTTATATTTTTAGCCACCTCTTTGTATTGTATTGTATTGTATTATATTAGTTTAAAATTTAACACTCAACATTTAACTATACTAAGAAAATTATGTATATGTAACTATAATTTTTATTTCCATTTGGTTAAAGTTCACCAAAGGTATCAATGAAATCTTGCAAGACGCATCAGCGCTGTTAGAAAAACACACCATTCCTCTCCGGGGAACAAACAAGTTAAGTAAACTGATGCATGGGTCGTAAATCCAAATTTATAACATTTTAGCGAGACTAACCGTTAATAAAGTGTAAAATTTTACGATTAAACGAAAAAATAAATACTACTGCGGTTATACACCGGACGGTAATAAAACACACCTTCTAGCTGCAATTCAAACGCAAGGTGAATGTAAACTTCATTAAGATGCCATAAAAGTTTTATTTGTGTTTTCATAGGCTGAATTCCCAATGGTATTAATATGTGTGTAATCGAACGAGCTGCTACATTGCAAAATGAGAGAAGTAATTCATAATTGTGTTAATAAATAATACTAACATTGTAGTTTATGCACAAATGCAATATTGAAAACGGTAGTTAAAATGTTACATTAAAGAATGTAATATGAAATAAGTATTTAGTGTAGTATTAAAGTATCTCAGTGTGAGATTCACATTCACATAATAAAATTAATATCAATTTCTTAACGTATATTTCATTTAATGATTGTTTTGATGAATGTCAATTTTTCATGAATATTTGTGAAACTGTATTGATTTTTTAAATATACGAATATGTTACTTGACGGCTAATATTATCGAGTGACATGGCTGAACCAATACACTATTATTAAAAGAAATGTTAAACTCTATTCAGAAAACAATGGAACTTTTTGAATTACGCGCTAATAGAGATACTTGGTGTATGCGTTGCGCATAACTTCCTCTGTAACCACATGTTCTTGGATTGTTGATATCTAATTTAGTTTTCGTGAAATTGTTATTTGAGTGCAAAGTGTTCGTAATAGTGACGATTTTTGAATTGTGCGATTTTCTGGAACAACAATGCTACATAAAATTTTTCGTGACACTGAGGAAAACTTTCACGGAAACGTTTCAACTTCTGAAACAAACGGTGATGCTGTTGCCAATAGTTTTCACGATTTAAAAGTGGTCGTCAATAATTGAAGATGATCTTCGACCAAGAAAGCTTTGGAATTCCAACTGATGGCTTTCATTCTTAGAAAGTCAAAGATCTGCTCCGTGCGAATCGCTGATTGACTGTCAGAGAAATTGCAGAAGAGGTTAGCATCTCAATTGGGTCATATCATGAAATTTTGACTGAAAAATTGAACATGCATCGAATTGCAGCAAAATTTGATCCTCGTTTTATCACCGAACAACATAAAGAAAAACATGTGGACGTTTGTCAGCAATTCATTGAACAATCCAATAACGATGAAACATTTAACGGATTGGCAAAGAATAACCACGCCCCAAGAAAGCACGTCAGTCTTGATCCAATGTCAAAGTGATGCTCACTGTTATTTTCGACTTTAATGGAATTGTACATTTTGAATTCTTGCCTCAAGGTGAAACAGTGAAACGTGTTTTACAACGGTTACGTGAAAAAATCCATCATGACAATGCGTCCGCATATTCAGTTCTATGCCAAAAATCAGATTACTGTACTTCCTCCTCCTCCTTACTCGCCAGACTTCTTTCTGCGATTTTTTTTCCGTAATAAAAATCAGTGTTGCAAGGACGTCATTTTAGCCATTTCAAATGAAGCTATCCACGACTGCTTCAGGAAACGAAAACACCGATGGGAAAAGGGTGTGAATGGAGGAGGGAGGTATTTTGGTGGACACAAAGACTAATAATGTTTAAAATTAATAATGAAATATTGTAAATAAAGTGCTGCAGTTAATGTCATCATTGTTGTTCTTAAAATATCACGTTAAAAATGTTTCATAGTGATTATAGTGATGAGTTTCAAAATATCTCCCAGAAGTTCCAGAGATTGCACAGACGGCAATGTGAAGTTTAATGTCTGGCAAGGCAGAAAACACTATAAATTGGTGTATAAATAAACGATTGGAATATTTCGAAAAAAAGTGAAGAATCTTGTTTTCCTTGCTTATTTTTTTTTTGGAGAGTAAACCATACAAAGCATTCGAGTCTTTGATCGGGATACGCTTTAGTGACTGCTAAAAAAAACAACAACTATCAAAATTGAAAACGATTCGTTTAATAATACATATAGGTATAACGATGAAGACAATTTTAATGTCATCATTCCTTTGACTGGATTGATGCATGGTAGATATTTTCTAGGCGTTGCCTATGCATGCACATGGAGATGAGTTTTATAAAATGAGTATTAGTGAAGTGGATGATGACGAAATGAGGGGCTTGGAAACAATGGTTGAAATTTATAGTAAATACGCCAGTCTTAGGTCACTAGCAACAATACGTGATGCTTGTTACTATGTTGGGAGAGTTATGTTTAACAGACAGACGTCTTTTAGAGTACCAAGCGAAGTTGTTAGATATATTGGATTGCCTAATCCGCAGGAGTATACAGGTCATAGTTTTAGTCATCAACCATGCTTACAAATGCAACTGGAGATGTTTAGAAGACATCGACTGTGTCAGAATTTTACCTAGAAAAATCGATTTAAAACAAAAATGCGATATCAAATCAAGTTAGCTAAGGAAGCAATATCAAACCAAGTCGAGAAGTTATGAGTGCCTAGAATTCTTATTGAAAATTGTTTTAATTGCAAGGAAAATGTAAACATTGTTAAAAATAAGTAAGGATCTGTTTTTATGGAAGATTCAGGGTAGTTTTGGTCCCTTGGAAGGTTGAGGAGGGTCGTGATTATCATATTCGTGATCAGCACCCTTGAAAAGGTAGGGAGGAATATATAGGCTATTTTTAGAGCCAGAACAAAACTTAAAGATAGTTCAAAAGGGTTGCGAAGGTTGGGGAGGGTCGTGATCATCATATTCTTGATCAGCATCTTTGGAGATGAAGGGATGGAGGGAGGGGGATATAGTTCATCGCTGAGACGCGAAATAACAATGGGTTGTTTTTTTACCAATTGCGGGAGATACACAGGGTTAGAAATTCAACAGACCTCAAATTCGGATTCAGCTCCCTCGAAAATTAGAATGTGACATTGGTTTCGTAGCTGCAACAAATAATTTCCTACATTCGACATTCTTTCACAATTTTTAGGTTATGTAAAAACTATGTTGTGGTCCTAGATTATCAAGCATCTTTTATTGAGGTCTCTGAATTAGAAGTTTACTTGATAAACCGAAATATAATCAGTAATCCAATTTTAATTAATCGGTCGTTATTTAGGTGTAGAAAATTTGCTTAAAAATGTTATTTTCTTTTNTCATGTAAAATTGTAATTCTACAACTTAAAATTGTAATTTTAATATGTAAAATTTTTGTTGTACACACTATTTTTACAATGGTGTTGTGAAACTATTTTGTGTTTTTTAGGTTCACACAGTAAAATTGTATTATTTAGACCCGGTACTTCGAGTCTCGGTTAAAGCTGGATTAACTCATCGGGCTGATTAGACTTTACATATACTGATTTATTTTATAAATCACAGTCTAACGCTTGATTAGTTAATCAAACTTTAACCGAGACTCAAAGTACCGGCCCTTAGAGATATTTTTACACCTACATGTAGAAATGCAGTGTATTTTCACTAAATAATGCATATGGTGTAAGTTGAAAATTTTACGTAGATATAATTTAGAATAATNACAAATAATTTCCTACATTCGACATTCTTTCACAATTTTTAGGTTATGTAAAAACTATGTTGTGGTCCTAGATTATCAAGCATCTTTTATTGAGGTCTCTGAATTAGAAGTTTACTTGATAAACCGAAATATAATCAGTAATCCAATTTTAATTAATCGGTCGTTATTTAGGTGTAGAAAATTTGCTTAAAAATGTTATTTTCTTTTCGATTCTTATCAGAGTTTATCAAATGATTTGGTTCATTGTGATCATTTAATCTTGCAGACGATTCTATTTATAGAATCTTGTTTTGGATAATTTCCAACTGTTTCAAGTAACAATTTGCAATACGACGTATTGTGACATTAGAGAGCATGCTAATGCGTAATGCATTAGTTAAAAGTGGTTTACTTTGATTTATTTCGGTGAACCTTTGCGAAATGCTGTTTTCGTCATTTAGTACAAAAATACACATGTATGTACGTTAAATATGTCAGATCACTATTATAAGCGGAAGTTAAGCTTGAAAATGCGTGAAATTATCGACAAAAAGTCTTCATTTATATCAAGTAAATAAAAAAGGAGAATAGGGTTATCTACTTAAATAATGATGAGAAAAGAAAGAAACATCGTAGATTTCTTGACGTTAGCGAGACATATCGTTTTCTTCTTCAGGAAAACCTGAAGTATCAGATCAGAGACAACCAATCCATAATATTTCTCTTTAATTTCTAAATATTTCCTTAATCTTCTGAAGTATTTTCCTTGACTAAATGACCTCTTATGTGATCATTGCGTATTCGCGTAGATTGCCCCACTTTACAATGCTTTTCTTGGTAAGCAAGACAAATTTTAGATGGAAATAACATTTACAAACATCTAAAATATTCAGTAATGAACTAATGAATATCCTTTCAAGTTTTATAAACCATGAAATCTTAAAACAGTTGTTCATGTGTCCAAAATTATATATGTGTGTGTGTGATGTTAAAAAGCTATAAATTTGTTTCACATTATGAAGCAATTAATTACGCTCCAGCTCCCCACACTAACACTAATAACATACAGATCTAATTTATTAAAAACTTACAGTATTAAAAAATTCATTCACTAAATACCGTTCTACATTATTGAACAGGTGTTCCAGATTTGCACATTCATTAATTTTGAATTGCAGGAGGTGAATGAACGACCGAAGGTAAACAAAATTTTTCAAACCGATCCCAAACCTAATTTTAAGTTCCAATCTAGAGGTTGTGGAAAACAAAGAGTCATACGGGCCACAGTGATTAATTGTATCGTTAACTATACACATAAATGCATACGCGCACTTGACAAATTGCTTTGTAAGATTCGCCCACTTCGAATAAGTTGTTGACAGGATTATAATCGTGTTTATTGACTTAATAAGGCATATTATTTATATCATTAGTCGCTCATCTTAGGTGGTTTGCTTGCCATCACTGATTAAAACCCGTTATAGTTTGGCCACGTTCGTTTCTCCAAGTGTGGTCTGTTTTGATTGTTTTATTTTGTACAAACAACTTAGTGGTCCTTTATTTTCCAGTCTATCTGATCAGCATAATTGGATCGTCTCTTTTTATAACAGCCCAATAATATGCGTTTATCATATACAAGTGTTTATTTTTAGATTTTCGGCTACTGTACGTAAATATATGTCTGTTGAAACGTCTAAATCGATAACATGGTAGTCAGCTTGAAAATTGTTGAACCAGAAAAAGTAATATGTAATATTCGTCATATATTATTGACCACTGTTGTATTGTTGACCAACTGAATCATGTGTCGATACAGAAAACAAAATTAAATTATGAAGACAATTTTAGAGATGGTTCTTACTAATATTATAGAACCGCCAACATCTTGTCGAAGTCCTGCAAAAGTAGTTGACAACTTTCAGAATTTTGTTAACTGATTCAAGTCATCGCTGCAACCTGAAGAAGTCAATCAAGAAATAGCCCACGATGTATTTCCATTAATGGAAAATGATAATGAAAGAACTAATGTTGAGCAATACCGCATAAATACCGACAAAAACGCCCCAATTAAGCAAATTCCACGAAAAATTTTCTTGATGAAGTGTCGTGTGACTTGTAACAGTTATTGAATCATCCCAAAGCTCGAGGATCTTAGAAGTGTTCTAGAAGTCTATTTACAAGTCCAACTTCACCCAGAGCATAAAGAGCAATAGAGATTTTTATACGGACAGGTTTGTGGTAGTTCAACGTTAGATTTGGATTTTGAAATACTTGGGAAGAATTCTACGTAGGATGACTTGGAAAACTTGTTTTGTTCAACATCTAACTAATATCGAGCCCAAGAAGTGCATTTTTTTCAAAAGGAAGTCAAGTGTTTAGATCCCATTATGTCTTCTGAAGGTGGGAAGACTGACCCCAAACAAAAGTACCTAGAAACAAAACAAAAATTAACAAATTTCCTTTGCACTTACTATCAGAAGTTTGTGACTTACTGAAAATAGTTTTATTTAGTTAGAACAGTGTCAAGGAGCTTTTCAGAATCTAAAAGAAATTGTATATCTTCCTTGATTCTGCCATTTCCTTATATTGTATATGTGTTATCATAAGAACAAATTTGTCATGAGAAAGTGATGTTCTGTTCGAATCTCGAACCAAACCAAAATAGCCTGGAATGTTCCAAAAATATTACATAAAGATAAAGGATAAAGGATAAAGGCATTACAAAAAATGGCAAACAACAAACATTCAAGAGAATTTAAAAGTCGACAAGGTAGATTTAGTGCTTTCGTAACAATACAAAATGAAATGTGCTTCCGTCAGCCCTTAAAAGGAAATTTAGAAAATTTGTCAGAATCAGTGGTTTAATATCTTTGAAAAATGTAGTTTCAGTTTTACTTTTATTTTTTCATATTTAGTATCATTCGAATTACAAAAAATCTTGATTGCTTCTCTTTTTAAATCTATTACAAAATACCTCTAAATCGAAATATTTCGTTTAATTTTTTTCACTTGTCTGAAAATAAACCAATGATCACTTTCAAAACACTTTCTGTAAAGTTGGTATGTATAGTTGCCAGGTGTGAGGCTGCTATGTTCCAGCCATCAACTTTTAGTACCAACCATAGTAAATAAATATGATTTTCGAATCAGCCTATCCCAAGTTTATTTTATTCAGAGAGTTACATTATTTACATGTGGAATAAACAATAACTCAGGCATTTGCACTATAATTATTGCAACGATCCAGATTGTTTTACCTGTAAACACGCCCACATGTATCTGGTCAGATCTACCTGCCCGGCGATTTCCTATGAATGTGTTTTAAAAGATGTAGTGATAATGTAAATAATAAGCTTTTACGTTCATTGTTGGCTTTAGGATTTACCGTACCACCAGTGGCGCACCCGATAAGAAAGAGTTAGAAACGAATTCTGAAAATAACTTTTTTAATCATTTTTCATTTGTAAGTTTTTTTTAGAAAATAGTAGTTTACGGGCCCGTCAAAATAACAATTATTTAAAAAAAAATCAGTGAATTGGTGACAATATTTCATTTCTGCTTATCTATTGTGAATCTACACATCAAATTCAAAAAGATTTGTTAGTTGTTGATATCGTGGGAAACAACTGCTCTGCGGATTAATGCCTTGACAAGCATTGAATGACATCCGTAATATCTAGTAAACAGTTAAGTTTATTCGTCGACAGAACCTTGATAATCTGGAGCCCAGATTATTAAGAAATCAATATGATAATATAATAATGTACCTTAGTCCATTGTAGCTTCATTTAGAAATTACAGGGTGTTTAACATTTTAAAGAATGTCACAAATAAATATCAAATATCTTGAAAGATATTTGATATGCATTAATGAATTTTAAGCAGGCGACTTAATAAAATAATGGTAAAAAATTAATTAAATTTGTAGCTATATCTACAATTATATCAACCAGTGGTAGAAATACTAAGACATACTCATTAAAAACGTCAGAATTATGAAGCCACTCAATATTGAACTGAAGAAACAAATTTAAGTAAAATCAGTAATTTTCTAGTTTTTTTTGTATATTATATATTGTATATTGAGAATAAGGTTACTTGAATAAAAAGAAAATAAAAACCAGTTTTAATTTCGATTTATTTAACTTTGACAAGTTAATTTAAGATTAAAACAGCTCGAAATTGATTTATTTTTCGAATAAAATAGACAAGACCTTTTTTCTTAAAAATACCATTACGAATCAATTGAAATTATCGAAATACTGAGTTACATCGAAGTACTGAGGCTCTTAATAACCTTATCTTCCAGTATCTCAGTCGCTAGTTGATATAATTGTATGCACATTCATTTACTTAATTTTTATTTTTCACTACCAAAATAATAGACATTGATTTCAACTTTAATCCCACTCACCATTTTTAGCAGTCAACACAAAGAGCCGTTTGTAAATTCTTCGTATAAAATTGTGTGTGCCGCATTCTCCCACAACAGTCGATATTGCACAGTTTTAGGATATTCTTCTGCTGCAGCAAATTCTAGACTTTCATTGGTGTTTGGTGTGTTACGTCTATTGGGTTCCGTTTGCATGCACCAGATATTCTTCACTCAACAATTGTGGAGAGGATAACAGGTGAGTTTATAAGCTTTTTAAAGTAAATTCACCGTGAACTTATTTTTTATCATTGTCTGTTCTTTGACCCCTTCTCAACTAGTACGCCTATGGAATCTTGTTCCCTGCACCCCTCACCTCCCTTACTCGTCTAAGTGCTCACTGCCCATTATTATGGTACACGGGCATAGTTAAGTTGTCATCCCAAATTACATTAATCTATGTCAAACATCTTTCAAGATATTTGCGCAATTCTGACTTTTTTCAAGATTTTGAAACAATCTGAAATTTACAAATGAATTATCTTTGGACTAAGGCATATTTAGTAATATCAAATCTATTAGGGACTTTAAACATGTCGGATTCATTTCCTAAGGTAATTAATTATAACAATGCTATTTTGTGCAAAGGTATCTACGCCCATGATTGTATCTGGGTATTATCCATCAAGTAGATTGGCGTGTATCAATTTGACACCTAAAAATTTTAGTGCTTTCCTCGGTGTTTGTTGCTTTTTAGAGTAATAATAAATTTGAATTTTACGACTCATAAAATATTATTTATAAATTTAGATTAATTGCAATCATATCTTTGACAAAACAGATGTAACCGAGAACATATGTGTTTTATCAACATAGCTTTAGTCTCCACTAATATCTAGAATTATTTCGTGAGAAATTCCCAGTTTTATATGTTTATAATGTTGTGAAGTTGGTGTTTACTTTTTTGTCCCGGGGTGTGACTGACGAGAGGACTTATTTACAATTTATGTAACAGTCTCGCCACAAAACTACTTACGTATAAATACTCCAATTCTGTGAAATATCTAAACTCGTAGTCTCATCTAAATCGTTTTTAATATTAAAGTCTACGTTTATGATGAGACTGCGTTGATAAGACTTTATTGTTACACATTTACTTAAGTACTATAAATTGAAGTACTTCTTGATTCTTAATAATACCTAAAAGAATGTACTTTTCTGATGTTGTAGAGTGTAGATAAAATAGTTTATAAGTAAAGTTCTTTTANAAAATCAGTGAATTGGTGACAATATTTCATTTATGCTTATCTATTGTGAATCTACACATCAAATACAAAAAGATTTGTTAGTTGTTGATATCGTGGGAAACAACTGCTCTGCGGATTAATGCCTTGACAAGCATTGAATGACATCCGTAATATCTAGTAAACAGTTAAGTTTATTCGTCGACAGAACCTTGATAATCTGGAGCCCAGATTATTAAGAAATCAATATGATAATATAATAATGTACCTTAGTCCATTGTAGCTTCATTTAGAAATTACAGGGTGTTTAACATTTTAAAGAATGTCACAAATAAATATCAAATATCTTGAAAGATATTTGATATGCATTAATGAATTTTAAGCAGGCGACTTAATAAAATAATGGTAAAAAATTAATTAAATTTGTAGCTATATCTACAATTATATCAACCAGTGGTAGAAATACTAAGACATACTCATTAAAAACGTCAGAATTATGAAGCCACTCAATATTGAACTGAAGAAACAAATTTAAGTAAAATCAGTAATTTTCTAGTTTTTTTTGTATATTATATATTGTATATTGAGAATAAGGTTACTTGAATAAAAAGAAAATAAAAACCAGTTTTAATTTCGATTTATTTAACTTTGACAAGTTAATTTAAGATTAAAACAGCTCGAAATTGATTTATTTTTCGAATAAAATAGACAAGACCTTTTTTCTTAAAAATACCATTACGAATCAATTGAAATTATCGAAATACTGAGTTACATCGAAGTACTGAGGCTCTTAATAACCTTATCTTCCAGTATCTCAGTCGCTAGTTGATATAATTGTATGCACATTCATTTACTTAATTTTTATTTTTCACTACCAAAATAATAGACATTGATTTCAACTTTAATCCCACTCACCATTTTTAGCAGTCAACACAAAGAGCCGTTTGTAAATTCTTCGTATAAAATTGTGTGTGCCGCATTCTCCCACAACAGTCGATATTGCACAGTTTTAGGATATTCTTCTGCTGCAGCAAATTCTAGACTTTCATTGGTGTTTGGTGTGTTACGTCTATTGGGTTCCGTTTGCATGCACCAGATATTCTTCACTCAACAATTGTGGAGAGGATAACAGGTGAGTTTATAAGCTTTTTAAAGTAAATTCACCGTGAACTTATTTTTTATCATTGTCTGTTCTTTGACCCCTTCTCAACTAGTACGCCTATGGAATCTTGTTCCCTGCACCCCTCACCTCCCTTACTCGTCTAAGTGCTCACTGCCCATTATTATGGTACACGGGCATAGTTAAGTTGTCATCCCAAATTACATTAATCTATGTCAAACATCTTTCAAGATATTTGCGCAATTCTGACTTTTTTCAAGATTTTGAAACAATCTGAAATTTACAAATGAATTATCTTTGGACTAAGGCATATTTAGTAATATCAAATCTATTAGGGACTTTAAACATGTCGGATTCATTTCCTAAGGTAATTAATTATAACAATGCTATTTTGTGCAAAGGTATCTACGCCCATGATTGTATCTGGGTATTATCCATCAAGTAGATTGGCGTGTATCAATTTGACACCTAAAAATTTTAGTGCTTTCCTCGGTGTTTGTTGCTTTTTAGAGTAATAATAAATTTGAATTTTACGACTCATAAAATATTATTTATAAATTTAGATTAATTGCAATCATATCTTTGACAAAACAGATGTAACCGAGAACATATGTGTTTTATCAACATAGCTTTAGTCTCCACTAATATCTAGAATTATTTCGTGAGAAATTCCCAGTTTTATATGTTTATAATGTTGTGAAGTTGGTGTTTACTTTTTTGTCCCGGGGTGTGACTGACGAGAGGACTTATTTACAATTTATGTAACAGTCTCGCCACAAAACTACTTACGTATAAATACTCCAATTCTGTGAAATATCTAAACTCGTAGTCTCATCTAAATCGTTTTTAATATTAAAGTCTACGTTTATGATGAGACTGCGTTGATAAGACTTTATTGTTACACATTTACTTAAGTACTATAAATTGAAGTACTTCTTGATTCTTAATAATACCTAAAAGAATGTACTTTTCTGATGTTGTAGAGTGTAGATAAAATAGTTTATAAGTAAAGTTCTTTTATCATATACTGGATGACACTTACATAGAATCATTGTTGTTATATCTTAAAAGCGTTCTGAATTTCTCAGAAAATTAATTTCTGATAAAAAATTTTTAAATGATACCCTTATTCAATCCTTCAACTTAGTAACTTGTCCGACCGCATACCTTTTTTAATGGTTTTGATCAGGTCTAGATCTCTTTTGTAAATTGTTTTCAATTTCACCCATTTTATTTATAAATGCTGTGGCCTGGATAACAATATACGTAGTCATGAACAGCATAGTACTCAGTGTATATGTTTTATTGAAGTTATCTTTCAAATATGAAAAGACGCGTACTTTTATATTTTTCTTTGGTATGCCGATTAACTTACGTAATTTATTCAAATTAAATAAAGTTCATATAAAACTTACTTGTTTTTTATGTTTCAGTCAAAATTAGTATGAAATATCTGCTAATAAATGCAAATAAAAATATATAGTTTAGTAAAAGTTAGTCCAAAAATTGTACATTAAAATCGTATTTGCTAGTACATACAGGGCCTTCATAAATGATTACAAGTCACGTGACCGCTGAGCTTCTCCTCAACCAACATTGCACGTTGGTACTGTCTACTAAAAATCCCTAAATGGGAAACAGAATTTTGTGCTCTAACATAATCTTGATCTGATTGTTTTAATAACTTTTAATTTTACCAGAACTGAATTGCCAATGCGAAGGAAATAAAATTACTGTTTCAAACAAAATTACTGGTCACGTGGCTTGTAATGATTTATAAAGGTTCTATTTAGATACTACCATTTAATTTTGTAATATAGTATAAAATGTAGATTCTTGAAATTCGACCATTTGGTTTATTGAAAAATTGGCACAAAAGGTATGTGCAGAAATAGTTTTTGCTTGCACATATAACTACTTTTTGGATTAGTAAGTGTTAGACACGACCATTAGACTTTATAATATAGTATGAAGGTACATAATGTGTACTTGAAAAAAAAATTTTTCAACTTATTTAATTTCTATAAAATGTCAGTCATTAGGAAATTGCCATTTGGTCTGCGAATAGTGGTAGATAGTCCCTATAGGCAACTGTTATATTTTATCTCGATTTTTTGTAAATATAATTATCACATCATGTGAAAACAAAATACCTACGAATCTGGAATGTACGATTTACTCTCGGACCCAAGGACAAAACATACTTTTAATTGTTTAATGCATATTCTATTTTTATAGCTGTCATTCAATTTGCATTAGGGTAATATTTATAAAATGGATTTTTAAAATATAGCCGCAATTCTTTTTATTTAAAAACTTCCTTAAAACTAAAAACTTAAAAATCGTCGAACAAAATATATCCAAATACATAACATAGAAGCATTATGATTCGTATATCCACGGAGATTTTTGGCTTTTTGGCTTTCAAATATCACTAGAAAATTTTTCTATGCGCATAAAAAAACGTGGGCTTAACTTTTGGTGGCACAATATGTTAAAAAAATTCGAAAAATGTCATATTTTTCTTCCTATTTAATTATGTATCTTTTCAAGAGTTGATTTTAGGCAAAAATGGAAGAGGAAAAAAATTTTTGTAATTAAATTTTTTACAAAACATGACTAGTTACAAATCGAATGAATTATGATTATTATGGTAAAAATCGAGAAAATCGCAAAAATGGGGTTGAAAAACAATACTTTTTAGGGAATTTTTTTGGGGTATTTAAATTGGGTATAGGACCTTTATACTTGGCTCAAGAAAACTTCATGTTATGTAGAATCATCACACCAAATTTCATCAAAATCGGTTCGATAGATTTTGCATAATAATTTTGCAATCCAGATTTTGAAAAAAAATTTGGCAAATTTTCAAAATTTTGCACAGCAAAAGCCAAGGCCCTTAGATACTTGAAAATTTAATCACATAGAGAAGAGCTCTCAAGCTTTCAAACGCTTTTTGAAAAATTCGAATCCGTTAATTAGGAGAGCTCTGGCGCTTGGAGATTGGTCAAATTTTTGTACTTATAAACAATTAGAATAACTGAATGTAAACCCCTTGGTTTTATTTGTCACACAAATTTTTTGTATGTTAGCTAATTCCAACAAGAAAAATAGCTTTTTAACTCGTCCCATTTTTTTGTATACTTAATGGTTTACGAGCAAAAAAATAAATTATTTTTCCATACCGACTAGGTACACACAATTAGTATAACAATTACCACAAACGATCGTCATTTTTGACATGACTTTTGCAAAAATTATTTTTTTATGAATAGGAAAAGCTAAGCAAACATGAACTAAAAATTTAATAAAAAAAATGAAAGCTAAATTTTTCGGCCATTTTGAGATTTGAATATTTTCTCAGGGGGACTCAAATCGAATAAAAGTGTTGGAAGTATGCCCCCTAAAATTATTTTTTAAACTCCTCCTTAAAATATGTAATTGCACATCATTATGAAACACCCTGTATAAAACTATACATTTTTTATTTCATTTTTACTTCAGAAT
This sequence comes from Anoplophora glabripennis, assembly GCF_000390285.2. Taxonomy (NCBI): domain Eukaryota; kingdom Metazoa; phylum Arthropoda; class Insecta; order Coleoptera; family Cerambycidae; genus Anoplophora; species Anoplophora glabripennis. The sequence goes on along the minus strand of NW_019416975.1, from coordinate 11,329 downwards.
TGCAAAAATTGCCGTCCATTTTAAAATTTATAATGTTTTTAATTAGACATTTTAGGAAATCGTTATTCACTATTATTTATTATTTTGTTCGCACAGTTCTTCTTCATAGACGTCCCCAGAAAATTTTCTAGAGGAGACAGTAATATAAAAACAGTATAAATAAGACTTTGAAGTATAAATTATACACTTTTAGAATGTAACTATTTGGAAGGTTTCTTAATAGTAATGATATTGGTATTCACAAATATTTTCTAATGTACCCATTATAAAATCTAATAAGAGACAGTTTCACATTATAATATTTCCTATTATCACACATGAATAACTTTCATGACTTAAAATCCCTTTGTTGAACCCACTAGTTAGGCAGTCACAGTTAATTAGTGTTGGGATCTATTTTTACATGAAAGCATATTTCCGACAAATTTCACTCAGCTGTGAATTTACTCTCTTTGCGGCTATATTTGTATAAATTTTTATTTTTGATCGCTTTAATGTTATTAATAACTTTTGTTACAATGTGTCCAAACACATTTTTATTACTTTTGCGCACAGAAATCTGTAACGTCTAATTATCCTAAATATACATCTCGGATAATTTTAAATTATTATTGTTTTGTATTTTATGTACCTGCATATAAATATGAAAAATTTAACTGCAATTTATATTATTTGTATTATGTGTGGTTTAGTTATAACACGAACAGCATCATCAAAGTGTAGTTAATATTTTCCAAAATATAAAAGTTATTACATTATTTACGTTTTGTAATCTAAATTGTCTAGATTCTTAATCATAGATACGAATCATAATCTCAAATAATAGTAAATCAACATAATCTTTGGCTGCTGTCTCGTCTACTTAAAATTTACATTAATAGGTTATGCGTATAAAAAATAAAATAATAATAGTAATAGTAATAATAATAATAGTAATAGTAAAATAATAAGTTATAATAATATAACTAAAGTATCTTTAAAGTATACCCTATAGATATAATAGATTTTATTACATTAAGTTTCATAAATATACTAAAGCCGATTTTAAGTAAGGTTTGCTAATAACCATAGTAACATATTGTTTTGGAAATGCTTTAAAGTTTCAAAGTATTCCCAAAATAATTAAAACTTAAATAATTCTTTAGATTATTATCAAACGGACCGTATGTTAGTTAACATATTAAAAGTTCTTTTTTTATACTTAATCGTTATTTTGTTTGTGAAAAAACACCTTTTTTAACAAAATAAAGATATATTTTATTTCTTCTTTAAATTTATTTTGTGTATAATTAAACAATTTTTAGCGTATTCTTTCATCTTTTATTTGGCTAAATATAGATATCTCTCGATTTCAGAACATGTATTCCACACTGACGGCAAGATCATATAAAATTACGTATTATCATTATTGTTTGAACATAAACAAATAAAAAAAAGACCAGTGGTATATACAGAGTGTCCGATAACGAATGGGCGATATTACAGGGGTAGTTTCCTGGCGTAAATTTAAACTGATTTATATCAAATTGCCTTACCTTCCCTTCCACTTACTTCAAAAAACATTTTTTTTAATTAAATTTTTTAATAAAATTCTGTTACTTTTATTATTTTAATATTTTATTAATATTATTTTAATTAAATTTGATGGAGGGAAGGGAGATCTGGATAATTTATTTAACAGGTAGAAATATTTGAGTGAAAGTACTCAGTTTTATTTCAAATTTTATCACAATTGAGTGAAAATGTAGGTACTCAATAATTTCACTCCGTACCTTTACTGCTATCACTCACACCGATTTTTTTATAGTGTAGCAAGCCAATATAGACTATATAAAAAAAAAACTTAGCGCCCTCTATATTTTAGGTAAACATTTAGTTCATATGTATATGATATGCATTCAGCTATTTCAAGAACCTATTTCAGATTTCATTAAAATATCTTAAAAAAAATGAAATAAAAAAAATTACATTTCGAGAAAGAAAAATTGTATGGGATGTTTCACTGTCCAGATTTTGTACACAAAAATGCCTTCCCCGAGAAAAATGGCCCAAAATAAAATGCCTCCGAAATTCCACAAATTGTCTCAATATGACAAAAAAAATCCGAAATGCCTTAAATGCCACCGAAATGCCCCCGAAATGCCAGAAATACCAGAAAATGCCTCTAAATGCCAGGAAATGCCTCGAAATGCCTTATGTTTTTAGCATGATACTTACAACCATTTTCTGTCCTAATGGTATTGCTTATCATTGTTATACATGGTAGGCCATCGAAAACGTACCGCAAGGCATTACAGGGTAGTAATGAACTTTTCGGCAAAATCCAAAAACAGGTAAAGTTTGCTTCTGAGGGGGACAACTTTTGGCGCAAAAAGCATAGCAAAATCTTCAACCCCCTAAGTGGGGGTGCCATCCCCCAAATTTTTTTAAATGGGAATGGGGGTCAAGTGGGG
>NW_019416975.1:0-2893 GCF_000390285.2 Anoplophora glabripennis | reverse complement strand
ATAGATTTTGCATAATAATTTTGCAATCCAGATTTTGAAAAAAAATTTGCATATTTTCAAAATTTTGCACAGCAAAATACAAGGCCCTTAGATACTTGAAAATTTAATCACATAGAGAAGGGCTCTCAAGCTTTCAAACGCTTTTTGAAAAATTCGAATCCGTTAATTAGGAGAGCTCTGGCGCTTGGAGATTGGTCAAATTTTTGTACTTATAAACAATTAGAATAACTGAATGTAAACCCCTTGGTTTTATTTGTCACACAAATTTTTTGTATGTTAGCTATTTCCAACAAGAAAAATAGCTTTTTTACTCGTCCCATTTTTTTGTATACTTAATGGTTTACGAGCAAAAAAATAAATTATTTTTCCATACCGATTAGGTACACACAATTAGTATAACAATTACCACAAACGATAGTCATTTTTGACATGACTTTTGCAAAAATTATTTTTTTATGAATAGGAAAAGCTAAGCAAACATGAACTAAAAATTTAATAAAAAAAATGAAAGCTAAATTTTTCGGCCATTTTGAGATTTGAATATTTTCTCAGGGGGACTCAAATCGAAAAAAAGTGTTGGAAGTATGCCCCCTAAAATTACTTTTTAAACACCTCCTTAAAATATGTAATTGCACATCATTATGAAACACCCTGTATAAAACTATACATTTTTTATTTCATTTTTACTTCAGAATTGCAAAAATTGCCGTCCATTTTAAAATTTATAATGTTTTTAATTAGACATTTTAGGAAATCGTTATTCACTATTATTTATTATTTTGTTCGCACAGTTCTTCTTCATAGACGTCCCCAGAAAATTTTCTAGAGGAGACAGTAATATAAAAACAGTATAAATAAGACTTTGAAGTATAAATTATACACTTTTAGATTGTAACTATTTGGAAGGTTTCTTAATAGTAATGATATTGGTATTCACAAATATTTTCTAATGTACCCATTATAAAATCTAATAAGAGACAGTTTCACATTATAATATTTCCTATTATCACACATGAATAACTTTCATGACTTAAAATCCCTTTGTTGAACCCACTAGTTAGGCAGTCACAGTTAATTAGTGTTGGGATCTATTTTTACATGAAAGCATATTTCCGACAAATTTCACTCAGCTGTGAATTTACTCTCTTTGCGGCTATATTTGTATAAATTTTTATTTTTGATCGCTTTAATGTTATTAATAACTTTTGTTACAATGTGTCCAAACACATTTTTATTACTTTTGCGCACAGAAATCTGTAACGTCTAATTATCCTAAATATACATCTCGGATAATTTTAAATTATTATTGCTTTGCATTTCATGTACCTGCATATAAATATGAAAAATTTAACTGCAATTTATATTATTTGTATTATATGTGGTTTAGTTATAACACGAACAGCATCATCAAAGTGTAGTTAATATTTTCCAAAATATAAAAGTTATTACATTATTTACGTTTTGTAATCTAAATTGTCTAGATTCTTAATCATAGATACGAATCATAATCTCAAATAATAGTAAATCAACATAATCTTTGGCTGCTGTCTCGTCTACTTAAAATTTACATCAATAGGTTATGCGTATAAAAAATAAAATAATAATAGTAATAGTAATAATAATAATAGTAATAGTAAAATAATAAGTTATAATAATATAACTAAAGTACCCTATAGATATAATAGATTTTATTACATTAAGTTTCATAAATATACTAAAGCCGATTTTAAGTAAGGTTTGCTAATAACCATAGTAACATATTGTTTTGGAAATGCTTTAAAGTTTCAAAGTATTCCCAAAATAATTAAAACTTAAATAATTCTTTAGATCATTATCAAACGGACCGTATGTTAGTTAACATATTAAAAGTTCTTTTTTTATACTTAATCGTTATTTTGTTTGTGAAAAAACACCTTTTTTAACAAAATAAAGATATATTTTATTTCTTCTTTAAATTTATTTTGTGTATAATTAAACAATTTTTAGCGTATTCATTCATCTTTTATTTGGCTAAATATAGATATCTCTCGATTTCAGAACATGTATTCCACACTGACGGCAAGATCATATAAAATTACGTATTATCATTATTGTTTGAACATAAACAAATAAAAAAAAGACCAGTGGTATATACAGAGTGTCCGATAACGAATGGGCGATATTACAGGGGTAGTTTCCTGGCGTAAATTTAAACTGATTTATATCAAATTGCCTTACCTTCCCTTCCACTTACTTCAAAAAACATTTTTTTTAATTAAATTTTTTAATAAAATTCTGTTACTTTTATTATTTTAATATTTTATTAATATTATTTTAATTAAATTTGATGGAGGGAAGGGAGATCTGGATAATTTATTTAACAGGTAGAAATATTTGAGTGAAGGTACTCAGTTTTATTTCAAATTTTATCACAAATGAGTAAAATTATCAAAATACTCAATATTGAGTGAAAATGTAGGTACTCAATAATTTCACTCCGTACCTTTACTGCTATCACTCACACCGAATTTTTTATAGTGTAGCAAGCCAATATAGACTATATAAAAAAGGTAAACTTAGCGCCCTCTATATTTTAGGTAAACATTTAGTTCATATGTATATGATATGCATTCAGCTATTTCAAGAACCTATTTCAGATTTCATTAAAATATCTTTTAAAAAAATGAAATAAAAAAAATTACATTTCGAGAAAGAAAAATTGTATGGGATGTTTCGCTGTCCAGATTTTGTACACAAAAATGCCTTCCCCGAGAAAAATGGCCCAAAATAAAATGCCTCCGAAATTCCACAAATTGTCGCAATATGACAAAAAAAATCCGAAATGCCTTAAATGCCACCGAAATGCCCCCGAAATGCCAGAAATACCAGAAAATGCCTCTAAATGCCAGGAAAT
>NW_019416974.1:73402-180591 GCF_000390285.2 Anoplophora glabripennis | reverse complement strand
CAGTATATAAAGAGAATTTCGAAAGAAGGTGTAGACAAGAGAGAAACGTTTGCCTGGTTAACGAGAGGAAATGTAAAAGGAGAAACAGAAGCTCTGCTAACAGCCGCACAAGACCAAGCATTAAGAACAAGAAATTATGAAAAAGAGATGCTAAAGATTAGACAGGATGATATGTGTAGACTATGTAAACAACAAACTGAAACAGTAGACCATATAATAGCGGGGTGTCAATTTCTGGCAGAACAACAGTACATTAGTAGACATGATAAAATATGTAATTACATACATTTCAATTTGCAAAGGAAAGGGATTCCCTATAGTAAATACATAGTACCAACATACCCGTACACCAGTTATAACTAATGATGAAGTTACGATAATTTACAATCATCAGATTCACACAGACATAATTGACGTAACAGAACTCGAACTTTGTATGGCGTGTATTGAACACAGAAATTTTACATCTGTCTCATCACTAAAATGTACAAGCTTACGCGCTGGAGATGCTCCTCAGCGATTAGAATTTTATCGCTGGTTACTTCGACAAAATGATAGATTCATTTCGCTTGTCATGTGGTCTGATGAAGCGTGTTTTACTAGGGACGGCATAAATAATAATCATAATGAACAATTAGATCAAGACGATTTCAGCAACGTTTCAGTGTCGACGTCTGGGATAGCATTTTCAACAATAATAATTTACTACATGTACGTGTAAACGATCGTTTAAATGCAGATCTATATAGAACTTTCTTGGAAAACAAAACCTTTTTTGATTTCATTGATCAAAATATGTGGTATCAGCACGATGATGCATCACCACATAGAGGGAGATAACTGTTTGGTTCCCGAATAAATGGGTAGGTCAACAAGGTCCAATAGCACGATCACCACGTTGCTCAGATCTAAATCCTTTGGATTTTTACTTATGGGGACATATGAAGCAGTTTGTCTACCTTGTTGAAATCACTACCTGTCAGCTGTTACTTGAAAGAACTCAGGATGCAGTTAACCAGATGAGAAATGATCCAAATCTCATCCGTCAAGTGACGGAATATTTAGTTCTTGATATGAAGCTTGCATTCGAGCCCAGGGTGGACATTCTGGACAATTATTATAGTCTTAAGATTTGTTAATTTGGTTAATAAAAGATAACTAATATTTAAACTTTAAACAAAAATAATAATTATTTTTATAGCAACTATCATTTTAGTTGTTAGGCTACTTTGATTGAAATATGAAATTGTATTTTTTAAAATGCTTGCAACTTCCAAACAAAAACTAATCGGACATATGTTCATATGCATAAGAAAAAATGTTTGAAATTAACCCAGCTACTATCTGTCAAAGTTTTTCATAGAGCTTGTAGAATACAACTGTACAGCGCGAAAAGAATTTCAAAGAATGTTTCCAGCATGTCTAAGTGCAAGGTTAAATCCGATCAAAAATAAAGGAATGACAGAAAAAGAATTACTAACATATATAAATAAACTATAAATATGGCAACTTCACAAACTACAAACGATACTTTCTGTGCCCCATTTTGTAGAACTTTTTTGTTATCTTTAACTTAATAATTAATATAATGGCCTAGTTTATTTAATTGAAACTTACATTTTTCAGATTCAGTGTATGCATATATCTACATTACGTGCTAAAAATGCAAAAGGCATGAAGACATTTGAAATTTCATAACTTTATTTAAATATTAATGATAACTGTAATAAATACGTTTGTATATAAGATTTTCTTAGAAATTAGATCACTTAAGTGAGAAAAAATGTAAAAGTTAATTAAATAGAAAATAAATTAATAAACTATACTAATAAATGTCAAAAAATGTACCAAAATTAATTAAATTTTTCTAAATGGAACATCTATATCTATATTTTAACATAGTGTGCTTAGAATTATATTGACAGCTGTAATAGGTCTGTATCTACTAAAATAGGATGTCTCATTTAATAAAATTGAAGATGGCTTTATTTACACACACTTTGAAGCTGAAAGAAATCAACAATTTTTTAAAAAATTCTATAATAAATTTTTTATATACATATGAGAACATAAATGAAAACTTTGTGTGTCTCTGGCCACTGATGTATTTATTTTCGTAAGATGTATTTGCAAAAAATATTCAGATTAAAAAAGTTGATCTATGCAATTAGTATACCTATTTGAATAACGAATTCTATTTTTTAACTATTACATCAAATGGTACAATAAAATGACCAAAAAATTTAATTTAACAGAACTACGTCTACGAAATTAACTTACCGACACACTAGATCCTTCTGGAAAAGTAATGTACCTTTTCCTCCTGGACAAAACTGCATTTCTTCCTCTACTTTCCACAAAATTGGTGACCATCAACACCAACAAAGCGACCAAAGCAAAATATAGCATCATATTTTAATCCATAAGTCACCTAATATGTCTAGAATTGTACAATGAATTATACAGTACCAGTTAACAGTGTAACTGTTGATTTTTATTGGTCGGTCTGGTCTCTTACCGAGATAGTATTGATGTTCTTAATTTACATATGTGTAAAGTTATTTTCCCCACGTTTGACACAATTTTATGGTGTTGTAAGTAGTGGAACCAAAGGTGACATACTTTTAGTGATGTTCATAATTGGTTGTACCTAACTGGGGTATAACCGATTCTGTAAAGTGTTAACAAGCAATATTAATTTTATTATTCAAGTATAAAGTGACCGAGGCGTGCATCAAGAATATGATGATGACAAATTATATAGATTTTAAGAAAATATAATAAATATAATATAACTGGGACCTGTAGAGGTTGTAGTAATGATAAAAAAATATACTTAAGAAAGATAAATCAACGTAAAAATTACCATTATGTCTATGAACTAAAATAAAGATATTTTGCTACCAGTGAAAAAAGAAAAAAAAAACTATAGCGCCAAACGGACCAGTCAAGTGCTATTTTTATGACATTCAAAAAATGTTATATTTAAGAGCAGAATAAAAATAAGGATCGCTCATCCCTGCATTGTTTCAATAAGTAAGCTTATGTTTTGAAAAGCTGTCAAGTTTCGGTCTAAAAATGCATGCTTGCGGAATATAGTTTCCATATGAATTTGGTAATTTTTGTTAACAATTTTCTTCTAAGATATTTCAAATTAGACTCACTATTATGATCGAGCACTGAAAACATTACAAAAAGTGTCCTTTATTGCAAGGATGTACTGTTTTCAAGAAAAAGGCAAAATGTCACAATATGCAAGAATAATTAATTACTTCTAAAAGTGTCAAAATATTAAACTATTTTCGAAATAATAATAATAAGTGTTGTTTACGTTGACTTGCTGGTCACTGTACATAATAAATCATGTTCTTTTTTTGTTACTCGAAAGTATACTGTTAAAATAGATACACTGTGTGCTAAAAGTTCCGGAACAGCAAGATATCTAGATTAATAGTGAGTTTTAAGTAAAGCTCAGATATACTTCAGAAAATACATTCCTTTTGTCATTTATTGAGGTGTAAACAAATGTTTACATTTACCCCCTTATCCCCATACAGTTTATTCCATTCTTTTTAAATTGCACAATATGGCTTGTGATACGTCATTTGAAAGGGAATTTCATTCTCTTTGCAGTAATGTAATGTTTTCTGGAAAATTTTAGAAAACAAAGGAGTTACACCTATTTTTCAACTGAACCAACATTAAGCGCCAATTCAAAAAGTTATTTAATTAAATAAAGTTTGGTAATAAGTTGGGTAATAATCATGGTAACCACATTTGTCATTTAATAATAAAGTGACTGTTAAAAAAATATTTTGTCAAATTTGTTCATTAAATATTTAATCAAATATGGCTCTAAATAAAAGAGAGAGAATAACAATTTTAATGATGAGAGGATAGGACGATCTCAAAAGGTCATTCGATCAAGTGGTTCATTTATTTAATGATACGTTTCCAAACAAAACGCTAGTATCAAAATCAACTGTGTGCAGAACAATATAAAGGTTTCAAGAAACTGGAACCGTGAAAGACAAGCCCCTATCTGGACGCCCAAGAAATGCAACTAGTGACAATAACGCTGTTGAAGTATTGCAAAGTTTTGTGGAAGATCCTCATACTTCACTGCGTAAGACTGCTAGAGAGCATGATTCAAGTAGTAGATCATGTTTTTGCCGTATGTTAGGAACAAACTGTTATAAAGCTTACAAAATATATTTACTGCCAGAGTTAAGTGGAGATTATTATGATTGAAGGCTTGATTTATGCGAAATAATATCGAAAAGTTGACCAACTTTATATTTAATATTTGTTTTTCCGACGAATTGTTAATGGTTTAGTTAATCGTCACAAATTGAGGTACTGGAGTGATCAAAATACTCCCTGGATAGGAGAAAAACACACAGAGAACTCAAAAAATAAATACGTGGGCTGGTATTACTGGTACTACCATTATTGTTCCGTTTGTTATTGATGATAACTTAAATGACCAAGAGTACTAACAAATTGTACCTGCTTTACAAAACTTAGACATTAATTCTGACAGAATATGGTTCCAGCAGAACGGTACAACACCTCATTTTGCTATTGAAGTTCGGCAATTCCTGGATCAAATGTTTCCGAATAGATGGATAGGGAGAAGGGGTGCTATTGAATGGACAGCACGCTTTCGTGATGTAACACCCCTAGATTACTTCATTTAGGGACAATTAAAAAATAATGTTTATAAAACAAAGCCGTTCAATATAGACGACTTGAGGAATTGAATATTTGAGGAATCGCAACAAATTACTAGAGAAACTTTAATAAACGTTTTGACGTCGTATAGGTTGGTATATTGTCAAATTGAGGGTGGGAGACAATTTGAACATTTATTAAAATGGATTTTTTATTCAAAATATAATCGCATAATTGTGTTATTTTTTCGTTCGTATTTTTTAATAAACTTGTGTATTTAAGAAAAAATAACTGTAACTGCTTTGTTTTCTAAAATTTTCCAGAAAACTTTACATTACTCTAAGGGGAATGAAATTATCTTTCAAATGACGTATCACAAGCCATACTGTGGCGGGTAAATATACATTTGTTTGCGCAACAAAAAATGACAAAAGGAATGTATATCTGAACTTTACCTAAAACTCATTATTAATCTAGATATCTATTTGGGACTTTTGGGACACAATGAATATTGTTACTGTATTGTTCCTTTTGATAAATATAAGTTTTTTCATCTGCATATTTATACATTTATTATTTAAAATATACAGTTCACAGGACACTTAAAAATACAAATTTATTGTTACAGGTTATTAAATTAAAAACTGTATTTGACACCTGAGCTTGTTCACGTACAAACTTTAAACTATTTCGTAAGTAGCACATGTCTGCAATCAGGTCTTGTCGGTGCCGCTATAATATCCTAGGGCGAGATCAATCAGGGATATGGGACACTCGGGGAACATCTCTTGGCACTCCTGCTGGTTGTTTTGCCTGCCCCTGCGGTACGCCCACTGGTACAAACTGTGCACCTCAGGCTCGTCCTCGATGACGGACTGCAGCGGGAATCTGGAAATTTGTCGATAACTGCTGCTGTCAATAGTCCCGGATCTCGTTATGGGAAAATTACTACAACGTATTTCATATAGGGTGTTTCATAACTGTACTGACACAGAGCAGGCACGTGTAGAGGATCTTAAAATATGTCGATTTGTTATGTAACATTTTTTTTGGGATGTTCCGTTGAAGAGATATTGGTCTCTGAAGATGAGGGTTAAATTTTGAAAAACAATAATATTTCAGCAATGCCTTAACATAGAGAAACCAAATTTGGTACTTGATTGTTATCTTTGATGGGTAAAAATATGAATTTGTTGGAAGCTCAATACGGGCCGGACTAGGGGTAGGGTGCCCTTAAAATGATTTTTTTATCAGTATGCCAATTATTAAATAGTTTTACCAGTATTAGAGAATATTTAATTAAAAACAATTGTTTACTCTTACTTCGAAAAAGAACGGTTTTTGAGAATTTTGTGAAACAGCGTCATTGCTTGAGAATTGAGAAATTGAGCCGGACAAAAAGTAAAGTATGCAGTTTTAGTACTACTAAATTAACTAGTAGTAAATTATAATTTTTATTTTGTTTTTAACATACGTATTAAAAAAAGAAGAACCTTACAAACAAAACATTAACAAATTCAACTTTAACCACATGAACTACCGATATTTTTAAATAGCACTACAATAACTGTTCAAATTGACAACCATTTTCTCTAATACTTAAATTTACCCTCTGCCGAAAATTAAAGTTTGGTGTAAACAGGTGTAAAATAAACAATTTTTTTAAAATTCCCAGAGAAAGAAATCACATTTATTCAAATCTAGCGATCTTGGTGGACAATTTTCTGGACAATTATTTCCTCGTACTATCCATCTATTCGGGAACTGCTGGTTCAAGAAGTCTCGTATATTAGCACTAAAATGCGGTGAAGCACCATCGTGCATGAACCACATTTGATGTCTTAATTGCAAAGACAAATCCTCGGGCAACCCAGGGAGAGTATATTGTAAAAAAAATAAATAATTTTCGCCATTTAATTGGTTTGGAAGAATAATTGGCCCAACCAAATAACGTCCGACAATACCAGCCCACGCGTTTATTTTAAATTTATTTTGAAAATGGTGAGGAATTATTGCATGTGGATTTTCATCCGAATATTCATGGAAATTATGTAAATTTGTTTAACTGAAACAGGCATCGTCTGTAGAAAGAATATTCTAATGAAACCTAATACCCTGACGCAAAATTAAATTACAAAAAGTTAGTCTTTGACCTAAATCTTGGGGTAACAATTGTTGAATATTTTGCATATCGTAAGGATGAAGCAGATCGCGTCTTATAATTCAATGAACCGTAGCATGTGGTATATTAAATTATCTAGATAATCGCCTAGTGCTGATACAGGTATGAGGATCATTTTTAATACTTCTTAAAAGTCGTACCTCGTTTCATGCGTTTACTGCATGATTAACACGTCTTCCTTCGTTGCTGACTAGAAATGATCCAGTCTCTCGAGCCCTCCTCTCAATATTAGCAAAGGTCTTCCGGTGTGGAATCAAACGATTAGGAAATCCTCTCCTGTATACTTCGTCAAAACAATTATCCTCACAAAACCCCAATACTAACAGCGTATCAACTTTTTCACGAAATTAAAAATTTTGCAGGCATTTTCCAAGACGATGGAATAATACGTGGTAATGTGCAGTCTTTGAAAACGTCAAAAATGACACATGAAATCATAGCCTACTCGTCGTAAAACTGCATACTTTACTTTTTGTCCGATTCAATTAGTAATGACGCTGTTTCACAAAATCCCGATTTTTTCAAAAACAGTTATTTTTTAAAATAAAAGTTCCTGTAATATTAATAAAACTATTTAATAATTAGTATATTGATATCATTTTAAGGGCGCTCTTATTGGGTTTCCAACAAATTTATATTTATACCAATTAAAGATAACAATAAACGCAAATCACGTACCAAATTTGGTTGCTCTATGTTTCAGAGCCCAATATCTCTTCAACGGTACATCCCAGAAAAAATGTTACATAACAAATCGGCATATTTCAAGATTCTCTACACGTGCCTGCTCGGTGTCGGTAGAGTTATGAAAAACCCTGTATAGAACGTCACCTTTGGTCACCAGGCCCGTTTGCAATACTACAAGATTATATATGATATTTAGCAAAAAAGGGATATTCAAATTGTACTACTGCAAACGAAAAAGTATGTTTCACAAATTTGTAACACGTTCTATTCTCCATTACATTGTCTTTAATTTTGTAGATAGCCCCTCAAATATGCATTTAAAGTTATTTATAGATTAAACAGCTTTGTTTAAATAATGTACTACAAAGTCAAGTTTAATTGGACTAGAACTCAAAGCCTCTAACAATCTTCATATCTAAACTGCAATGTATTATCCTGTGTGTCTAGAGACTAGCCCATGTAGTGTGAATTATCTTACGTTATTCTTGCCTACAAATATTAAGTGTGTTTCAAAATTCCCTTACAATATATTTCACATGTTATTATCCACGACAAAGAAAATTAAAGTCGAATTTATAGAAACATCCACGCACATCTCAACATTCCAAACAAATATTTTTAGAAAAAATCCCATACAATCCAAACATATAATTCATACACTAGTGGTATTTCAACAAAATGGTTCATTATTTGAAGAGGGTTACTACGCTACGGATTCCCGCTTTTACGGTCAGGACACCACTTCAATTTCGGTCGCTATTGTTTGATTAATCCTCTAATCTTCTGTAATCCTAAGCCACCGCCAAACCCATATATGTATTACTCGCATGAACTAATTCTACCCTATCTGGTTAGATGGAATTAATTTCCATGAATTATCTCGAATTAAATAATTAGAGGGAAAGATTACTTCGGCATAGATACACAGAAAAAACAATTATATTGGATCAATAATTCGTAAATTTGAGTTAAGTAAATTTGTCATCCGTTGATAAATATTTGTTTAAGTTAAGAAGTTTCAGGTGGAAAATTTTATTAATATAGGTGTTGCTGTCATAGTTTTTATATACAGAAACAGTTAAACTTTTCTTTTCGAAAACTGTCATCAAAAGTCAACATTTTCGTTAAATTTTCAGTTACGAAGTAAGTCTTTTTTGTCACTTAGCTGCAAAATACTTCTTTTTTATAGAATTCCAAAGTTTTTTTTCGTTCTAGAATATAAAACAAATGTCCAAATAATTTGTCATTTTTTCGAAATTTATTTATGATTTTATTAATTAAACAATAGGTCCTATGAATTTTAAGTAATATGACATTTCAATACAAAACAGCAACTCTTATAAACAGGACGATTACAATTTATTTTGCTCTACAGGGTGGTCCAAATTTTATGCAGGAAACTTCGAGGGTAGATGGATCTCTGTAAAACAATATGTGTTTGCCTTATAAACATAGGTCTGGAACGGCCCCGTTTTAGAGATACAGGCTGTATCTCTAAAAAAAAAATTGATTTTATGTTTATATCGCACACTACCTCACAGGTGGTGTAGAAAGGAGTTTAAATAATTTTGTTGATGTGCTTACAAATTGCACTTACTTTTAAACATAAACAAATATTCTTGTAATATTATCGTTAGAAGTGTCTGCCACAAGGGGATTGTATTGGTATGAATAACTTGCGAACGGCGAATCTTAGGGAAAAAATTAAAGTCACCTTTTTACGAATTTTGTGCATTAAAATATAAATCGGTTACAATGACATGTAAAAAATGCAGTGGCGTAGGTTTTTTTGTAAAAAAAGGGATGACCCCTATTCAGTTATACACCACTGGTCGAACCTTTAAAGCTCATATTTCAGGGAATATAAGGCCTACTATTATATATTATATGTACCAAATTTTATTGAGATCGGTTAATAGATTCCGGAGATATAAACAAAAAATCAATTTTTTTGCCAACTTCAACACCCTGTATCTCTAAAACGGTGCCGTTCCAGTCCTATGTTTATAAGGCAAACACATATTATTTTAAAGACATCTATCTGCCCTCGAAGTTTCCTGCATAAAATTCGGACCACCCTGTATGTGTAATTTGAAAGTGCCGATACTGCAGTGAGTTAAATTTATGCCAGATTCAGCGTTGTCAGTTATCGTAGCTTTTAGTTCTAGGGGTTTAATGAGGCTGCTGCTATAATTGTTTAAGTTTACTGCGCACGTTGTATTATTGGCAAGTTCGTTCCGCAGGCTCTGCTGAAGATGGTAACAAATTATGTGCCACTGAAAATTTATTTTATATAGAATCTTCTATATATGTCTCCGCTGCCGTACTAGAACGTCACCCCCATGTCGTTTAATGGTGGTAATATCACCCCTGTGTCGGCTAACAGAGTGGTGGAAGAACATCTAAATCAGTGCCCTGTATAAGTTTCCGGATGAGGCAAATTGAGATAAGTTGCTATTTCTTTTGGCATATTCCTTATTTTGATGACGCCAAACCACTTGGTTAACACATTTTCCCCTGACATACTTCACAAAAAATCTTCGACTTTAGTAACTGCCGGATGTAAAGCACCGTATTTGTGGTATATCATTATTTGGTCTGGACTTGAAATCACAAAACATCTCGGAGTATAAGTTTCGGAATCGGGAATTCTTATAATAATAATTGAATCTTTGTCTTTTATATCATCGATCGCATAGTTATCTTTAGTTGTCCAAAATTAGTTAAATCGATCGATTTATATTAATTTAAATTACCTTTTCTAGCAGAAATTTCTCAATTTCCTCTTTCGTGAGAATTCTGGACTTTTTCGGATGGTATCCAACTGATTTGATTTTCAAATTTGGTATTAGTTTTGAAACATTTCTGATATTTACATTTATTTGGCATTCAGTGTACTTTTTAACATGGATTATACGGACCATAACGTCGAAAGTTTAATTATTAATTTTATGTTCCAAATATGCCAATAATACCACTTCGGTCACTTTTTGAATTTTCTTGGAACTACACCACCCTTTGAATTCGTTGTAGGCAATCTTGCACTGTCTCGACGATTTGTTGGGGATTAATTGTAAAACAGCACTTTGTGCCGCTTCCAATAATGCCCCTAGTAAATGCTCGTCTTCACTTTCCGAGCTCATTTTGAATTAAACACTCTTAAAATAAGAATTACAATATATAATTCCGACACTACTTTTTCAAATAACTCTTTTTTATTGTTTATTGGGTTGCTGCTATTATGATAGTTAACGCGCCTTAATATAATAAAATAATAAATTGATTAATTATTATTATTAAAAGATAATTTATAATCTTATAAAATAAATAATTTACATTCTTATGTTACTTGTAAGCAATTATGCGCCACTGCTAAATAGTTTTGGATAAAAAATCTTTGCAACAGAATATGCTTTATAAAAAATAAAAAAACAGACCAATTCTAATGCTTTATATAAAAAATTGATATGAGAGGGAAACATTTAATCAACTGACTGTATATGTTTTCGAAATAAAAACAGAATATTTGCAACCGACCTGTACTTACATTATTAATGTTTGAAATATCAAATGAAATTTAGGAAAGGAATGCTGACTTACTTAAATAAAAGACGTATAAATTCTTCAGAGAGCGAGTTCGATTTCATTTTAAACCTGCGTGGAGCTTCGCACAACGCCCTGTAGATGCACGACCGTCCCCTGAATCCGTTGCTGAAATAATAGAAAAACCTTGTAATTCGTTAAAAGCGAATAAAATGTGAACTTACGATTCCAGAATAGTTTCAAGGCGACTATACAAGTCCCGCCTATGTCTCCTTCTTTTAGCGTGTTTTTCTCGTACATATGTTTGTACAGTAGAAACATTCGGCAAAGGATAAGCCACACCCCAATTTACTCCTTCGAAATATATATCAAACGGCATTATGGTGGCTATTGTTTCGCACCAAATTACCTACAACACAAAAAACTTGATACAATTCTATACCTGAGTTTTAAGTAAGATATTAAAAGCATTTAGAGCATACTATCAGTTTAATAGTTTTTGGTTCGATGTTGAGGAAACATATCTGGCAGTAGGTATAATACTTTGAAAAAATACCAGAAAAAGTAATAATATAACAGAGCACAGAAATTGTTTGTGTTTTATTTTTCGATTATTTATATCTATCTGCTTTTAACATAACTGGTTCATATATTCATAAACTTGCGAATACTCGTTGCTGAAACTGTTTGGTGCAGATTTTAAACAATCCTGCATCATCTCTGCCTATTTACTTTTTCATATGTGAACTTCCAATTTCACAAATTCTCATTTTTCATAGAACTGTTGGAAAGTTACATTGATTACCTATCCTTTGGGATGTCAGTAGCCATCTACTGGACCCATGGTGGCGATACAGTGAATTACTAGTGAACAGACTGAAGCTCGCGATACGATGGAGAAAATTCATTAAAAAATTATATTATTCTATCTATCACATGTTAGACATGGGTACAATTTTCTAAAATTTATGCAATGCTGCAATATCTGTAGTACTATATAAATTTAGTACCATCAGAGTTTTATTCGTTTGGACATTTGAAAGACCATTTAGAAGTCAGAAGTTGCAAAAAATAATCGGGCAAGATGGGTTAAAATTGGCTTAATACTTTTAAAATATAATGGAAAATATTATTTACTTTGTTTTATTTCGACATTTTCGTTGCATTTATGTTCTTGTTTAAACGATTTTAAATCAGGAAATCCTGCAGGTTAAGTTTTGCTCTTTTGGGTCTAACATAACATACTCGTAATGTTCCATTATTCTAATTAAAATCCCCTAAAGTTGTATAAATATTCAAATTTTCCAAATGCATTATATGCTTCACTAAAATCTTCTATTAACTTCTTTGAACTTAGAACAGACAAGGAATTTATAAAAACCTATTAGACAAGGCGAAAACCTCGCATTCGTGGGAGAAATTTTCCGACTCGATTTTTTTGCATATTCAGATTCGTGAGATGTTCTTTAATATGAATCGAGATGATGCCGGCCGGAAATCTGGTGCCCATTTGTTTAAATAAACTTTTTTTAAACAAATAGTAAAAATAGGTTTTTTTCCCTCCGGAAAAATTTATAGTTTTAAATTTTTCAGCATCTTGTAGGGGGACGTTTAAGCTTTAATTTAGGTACCTGGCAACATCAAAAATAATAATTTTTAACCCAGAAATCGGCCGTTGAAAATCGTAATTTTCGCATTTTTAGAAACTTAAATTGTTTATAACTTTAAAACTATAAATTTTAGAGGCATAATGCATAGGAACTTTTTTGTTTATAATGTGGAGTGAAAAAACCTATTTTTACAATTTGTTTAAAAAAAAGTTTGTTTAAACAAATGGGCACCAGATTTCCGGCCGGCATCATCTCGAATCATGTTAAGGAACATATCACGAATCTAAATATGTAAAAAAATCGAATCGGAAAATTTCTCCCACTAATGCGAGGTTTTCGCCTTGTCTATATTGAAACTTGTCTGAACTAAAACATTCGTCAATAAATCGAGTTGATCGTTCTTGTTCTTTTATAAAATTCGTAAAAGTTTCTACAGTGTTGAGCATTAATAAATTAAATTTTCAATCAATCAATCAATTGATTAAAAAAGATGTGATGAATTTAATTGCAGTTCAAATTAGCTGCTATTGAACTATTGTACGTTATAATTAATGTATTATTAATCTATATTAATCGTATCTTGCAACTAAATCAATTACTATTAACTTTTTCAATTGTTCTAAAAAACAATTATTACTAACAATTATCCTGCTTTGATACAGACATACACTTTACTTTTATGTGAACAGATATAGGTACCGTACGCGCCTAAAGTATGAAATAAATTAATTCAGTAAAAACGAAACAAAAATTTTTTTGGGAAAAATCCTCGAACAGGTCGATTTTTAATTTAAAAAATACATATTTTAGCATAAAAGGTAATTTTCAACCGTCATTTGTTTTCTAGTAATGACGTCATAGACATTTTTTATATAGCAACCGCCTATTTTTTTTCTTGATTTTGAAAGATCGTTTTATTGTCGATCCGACAGTATTAAAATGTTGCCATCTTACATAGGAAAGTTTTCGAGTAAATGACGATTGAATGTTAGAAAACGTAAATTTTATTCATTAAAAAAATTACAATTCCAATGTCAAGCAAATACAATTCATTAAGTTTTCTACCTAAATTAAGTGTTCGAATTTCCACCCACCGACTTCTTGACAATACGCAAGTCTGTGTAGAAATTCTTCTTGCACATTATGAATTATTTCTGGGGTAACTCTGTGTATTTCATCTATAATACAATTTTGGAGTTCTTCTAAATTATGTGGTCTATTAATGTACACTTTGGACTTTAAGTAGCCCCATAAGAAATAGTCCAGGGGTGTAAGATCTGGGGACTTCGCGGGCCATTCTATCGGCCCTCGTCTGCCGATCCACTTCCTAGGAAAACAATTGTCCAGAAAATCTCGAACAGGGCGCGCATAATGCGGAGGTACATCGTCTTGCTGAAACCATATGGTGTCATCAGGAATATCAGGGTCATTATCGTTAGGAAAAATTACTGCAAGCTCTGGAACAAGGTCATTTTGTAAAAACTCTAAATATCTTTTTCCTGTAAGGGTTCCTTCAAAGAAGAAAGGCCCTAATATTCTGTTGTCAACTATTCCAGCCCAAACATTTAATTTCTGTGGGTGTTGGGTATGTGTCTCTGCCATTTAATGAAGATTTTCCCAACTCCAATACCTGCAAGTTTGACGGTTCACTGTACTACTGAGACAAAACGTGGCCTCGTCTGAAAAAAGTATTTGTCAGTGTAAATCTCTATTTACTTGACATAAATCCATCATAATTTCACAAAAGTGTAAGCGGCGGTCGGAATCATCTTCATTGAGTTCCTGCACAAGTTGAATTTTGTAGGGATGATATTTTTCCTTCCTCAGGATACGTAGCACTGTGGTCTGACTAATTTCCTTGTTTAATGCAACCAATCGTGAAGTATTATGAGGATTATCTACCATACTTATCAAAATGTTCTGTTTGTGATCTTCACAAACGCTTGGACGACCAAGTTTTGGAATATCTACAACATTGTCAGTTCCTTTAAATCTAGATTCTATTTTACTGACTGTTGATTGGCTGATACGGCGATCTGGATGTTTTTCATTAAATAAATCGCAAACTTCCTGCTGCGTTCTAGTCTTATCCCCGCATCTGATAAGAATTAAAATTTCAATTCTTTGTGTGACAGTTAAATATGCCATAATACTTTAAATTCAACAATAATTTTTATATCGCTTACAATAATTAGAAAGTCGGTATGACAGTGACACTTTGTAAATATTTCCACCTACGTGATCCATAAAAAACTTCAGGCATTTCGAAAAACTAAATTTGATAACGTTTCTGCTTTATTTTAATTGATTTAGGTTTTCTAACATTCAATCGTCATTTACTCGAAAACTTTCCTATGTAAGATGGCAACATTTTAATATTGTCGGATCGACAATAAAACGATCTTTCAGAATCAAGAAAAAAAATAGGGGGTTGCTATTTAAAAAAATGTTGACGTCATTACTCAAAAACAAATAACGGTTAAAATCGCCTTTTATGCAAAAATATGTATTTTTTAAATTAAAAATCGACCTGTTCGAGGATTTTTCCCAAAAAAAATTTGTTTCGGTTTTACTGAATTTATGCCATACTTTAGGCGCGTACGGTATGTATAGAAATGATTACTAAAATGTGATTGTTTAAACTTAAATTGATTAGTCAGAAATAACTTGAATTAACAAATTATTAATTAAACATCATCAAATCTGCCATTAAGTTTAATTAAAATTGATAAAAAGAAAAATAGCAACCTTTTATTTGTTACATACCGACATTTTATTCATAACTTACATTACACGTTTCTTTTGGCGTCAGTATGCTTTTCATAATATAACATTTTAAGCTAAATAGAATGATGGGCTCTGAAATGAAGTAGAATACTTTTTATGCTCATTTTATTCGAAGATTTAACTGCATAATTAAATATATTCCATTTATTTCATAAACGCAATACAAAATGTCTGTACAAACCAACCGATTTTCCATCTACAGTCAGATAACATATAACTGGTATTCAACTTGGGCTACATTTGTTGAGTCGATATATGTTCAACTGTTACAGCACAGCATGACACATCAGATACTCTGATCATATTATTCCGATGTGTACGCCTAAGAATTACGGAATTACATGAGCAACATAAGCAAATATTGTAATAATGATTTACTACTTTAAAACGTTTTGGTAGTTTAAATAGTATACTGGGTGTAAATGATAAGTTTAGCCAAACTTTAATGGCATATTCTACCGATGAAAATAATCAAGTTTTGCCCTATAACAATTTTTTATAAGACGTTTCCCTACAGAGACACAGGGTGTTAAAAGTTTCAAATATTTATATTATTTTGACTGTATCTTTACTGACAAAAAAGATTGAGTGATAAAATTTGGGGGATGACACTTTTTTAGTAGGGACTATTTCTTCATAGATACTTAACTTATTCCAAAATATACTCCAATGGCGTAGTTATTGGGGGAGTAAGGGACCTTTTTGAAAAAATCGTACGTCACTGGTATTTTAAATAATTTTAAATGTTTTTAAAATGTACAATCAATTTGTGGCAATAAAGTATTCTTGTAAAGTATTCGTAAAATGTACTTGACTTTAAATAATTGGGAAATCAAATAAGAAGATACTTAAAGTACAAGTATCTACGTTACTATTTACTAGGGCTGGGACATTTTTTAAATTCTGTATTCGAATAGTTAGTTCAATATTTATTCGAATATTCGAATTATTCGAATATTAAAATTATTCGAATATTCGAATTATCCGGATATTCAAATTATTTGAATTATTCGAATATTCGAATTATCCGAATATACAAATTATTTGAATTCAAGTTCATATGCTTTTGAAGAGAGCTGAAATTAGTAAGTATTTTCAAAAAGTGAATGGCTACATATACAGGGTGAGCCAAAAAATTTAAGGGTTAATTATTTCAAAGCAATTTTAAAAGGGATCGTTGATATAATTTCTTTTATTTAAGCACCTCTAGAGTAGTTACGTTACGCCTCCTTAAAATATAAAATTTAACCAATTTTTTTCAAACTGTATGAAATTAACAACTGAAATTTCTAAACGAGTATTTTTTATTGTCCTCGTCTGACGTTGAAATATGAGAAGCTACTAGATATTGATGTGCTAAATCAGATATTTGAAAAGAGACTATGTGCGCGTATGGGGTTCCGAACTTCATTTTTTTACTCAAAACTTGTACCATTTCTAAAAAATGTTTCTAAATTCAACAAGCACTAACAAAATCCAATAAGAAATGTGGAGTTAATTTCAACGTCTTATAGCAAGACGAAGACAATAAAAAATACTCCCCTAGAAGCCTCATCAGTTTAAATGTCGTGCCAAATTTCATTTGGAAAAAAATAAATAAAACTATATTTTTCACCCCTTTTTAAAGGATCGTAACTCCTCCAGGGGCGCTTAAATAAATAAAANACTCCCTTAGAAGATGCCACATCAGTCTAAATATCGTGCCAAATTTCATTTGAAAAAAAATAAATAAAACTATATTTTTCACCCCTTTTTAAAGGATCGTAACTCCTCCAGGGGCGCTTAAATAAATAAAAAATATATATATGAAGCACCCCTATTAAAATATTTAAATCACCCTGTAAGATGAAATAGAAAATTATTACTTTGAGTAATGTTTATTTATGTATACATACAATAGGGGAAACAGTAATATTGTACAATCCTGTCCCGACAATAAACTTTATGAAAGTGAAGGGCGAGCCACCGGGGCAGCATTTCACGTTAAGACAAGTTAAAGCGCAAACGCAGTATGCGTGACGTCATATTCAACTATTTATCTATTCGAATGATTAAATTATTCGAATAATTCGAATATTCGAATAGTTAAATTATTCGAATAATTCGAATATTCGAATAGTTACATTTACACTTATTCGAATTTATAGATAGTACTAATTCGAATATTCGAATTATTCGAATATGATTCCCAGCACTACTATTTACCATTTTCTACTGATTGCTAAATGTGTAACACTAAATTCAATACCTAATATTTTTGAGAGATTTCAAAACAATACACATCACAAGAAATGTTCAAAATGCTGTCCTTGGAATGCAATGCATGCTTCACAGCGTATCTGCATTGATCGTCTTAATTCGCATAATTCCAGCCGTATTGTCTATGGTCGCGAAACCCACTACAATGCGCTGTCGAAGTACTTCTACAATGGGAACTGGACTACGATACCATAGTTTTAAGGTAAAAAGCTACTGACAAAATTCAATCCTCGGTTGATAGTCATTTTCATTTAATGCATGATTTCGCTGAACATGATATGGGCGTAACTGCTGCTCACGTAAGACGACCAAGATTGTTACATGTGATACACCCAAATCTGTTGATATCTGTCTAGTACTTGTAGATGGGTCATCATCTACAGATTCCAAAATTCTGTCTTCCAAATGAACTGTACGAACAGGTCTTTCTCTTGCTCGAGTTCGTAGTTCCACGAGCTCGACGATGAAGGCTTGAAAAAGTATTTCCTGTTGAACAACGTTGATTTGGAAAAGTCTGTCTATAAAGTCGTTCAGCTTGTCCAGCATTGCTATTCGCTCTATCATAAAATGTATATCTGCTAATTCAATATTTGTATAACGAACCATAACAGTCACAGTTTCAAAGTTATGTTATAGTATTAGTTTAAATAACTAGGTGGATTTCACAGGGTCTAACGTCACTTAGAGTATATGAAAACTCAATAAACAAAACGTCTGAATTTGGTTGGGGTTGAAGCAGTACAGTCTTGGGAGTCATGAAAACTTGCAAAAAATGTAATAAAATTTCCAGATCCGTGTTTAAAAAAAGTTGATGATGGTCCTGGAAAAACGAAACGTTACATATAAAAATTGATTGTGCCATTCGATAGAGGGCCAATGAAACTGAAGAGTTACAAATTATTATCAATAATTTTTTCCTTTTGAGTTAAACGATAACGTTTATCAATTTATTTGAGCATTTGTTTTAACTAGTTAATAGACACATTGTCCAATATCTGAATACACTGACGACTATCTGGGCCTAGATTTTCGATAATACCTGTTGTTATGTTGTTATTATTTAAGTATATTATTAGCTTCTGACATCAAAGTAACAGAGTTTTACGGACATTTGTTTGTTATCCTTAGGTACGTATGATTTTAGATGAATATAATGTACCTATTTAGATTACGAGTTACTTTTCGCAAATCCCCTATACATATGCTTCTTTTTTAAATAATGTGATAACAGGTAGAACTATGTTGTAAGATTAGTCGAAATATTTCTCAAATAATTATTAAATATCTTCAAAAGGAAGTTTATAAAGAAAAAAGTTTTGCATTTCAATAGATCCTTTTTCTAAACGGATCCGAGAATCAAGTCAATAATTCTTACGATATCAAATAAAACTTACTACGAAAGTCGATCCTTCCGGAAATGCTAGATATCGCTTCCGGCGGGACAGGATGCCCCCGCCCCCGGCATCGCCTTTATCGCAATCTATCCCTTGCGAAAGAAGCAGCGTAACCAAATATAAAAAGCAAACACACTTCATATCGGGCAGAGCTACGGCCATTCAATACGGTTTCGAGTTCTGTCAATAACTGGCTTATTGCCCCTTGTTGCCCGGCAAGGTCGTTGTTTCTATTTGCTTTTCAAAATATGTCGTTGACAGATGGATTAGGACTGACGTGTCAAACGGTAACGGTTAAGAGTTACTAAACATTTATTCGCTTGTTTGTTGTGTTGCAAACTGTAATTTTTAAATAATAAGCTACTTCTGAAGGAACGTTTGGGAAAAGTGTAGCAAATGTAATTAAAATACTTCAAATGTGAAAGCGGAAATTAGGATTAATTTATTAAGTTTTTTTAATTATATTTTATAACGTGTTTAAAAGGAAACATGTGTCGTTAATCTTGTGCATTTTTCGTTAAAATATAAGTTGAAAGTGCCCAAGTTCATTCTTACTTCGGTTCTGACTTATAGTATTTTGACTCCCAGAAACTGAATCTAGAATGAGAAGTGCTTCATCATCTTCCAATTTATTTTTAATTAATAGAAACACCACTAAAGATAAAACTCTACAATCGAACAATCCTTGCGATTCTTCAGGACTGAAAATACCAGAAAACCAGTTTTAAAACGTAAAAATCAAACCAATCAACCCTTCAGCTTCGGGTGATGCTATGAACGTAAATTCTGACCCCATACACACAGCAAAGAATACGACCGATGCCAGATTTATTGGACAATTTTTAGAAAGGGCAGGGCAATACTGATTCTACTTATTCAGCAGTCGAAGACCTATACAGTTTTGGAACTGGCGACTTAGAAACACATCCTAGGACCAAAGAAAGTTTGATGGGAAAAACCAGTTAGGAGAAGATAGAATTCTATGCCGATACTCATTTAACAGTCATTGAAATTGAAGCGAGAATTGGAAATTCAGAAGAAGCCAGTAACTAATTTAGACAGCCAGAATAAACATGTCGAAAGTGTCAAAAATGAATTCTCGAACAAGATAAAGTTAAACTAAAGTCAGATGACACATAAAGAAACTCAGTGCGTTAAAGGAAAAAGGGAACTGACGAAAAAAATCGAGACACCAAAAATATTTGTTGTAAAAGTGACTTCCAAGATCACGATAATTTTTTTAAATCTCGTGACTGATGAAAATAATTTGGAAACCAGGTGGGGAGCGGTTGAAACGGAAAAATTTACCGATTACAAAACAACATCGAATTTTAAAAATATGAATTCAATAAAGTAAAGTAATAGGAACATTTTCTTGTCTAGTAATCAGTATATCGTTAAAAAGAATATGAGAAAGTTCTAATAGCAACAAAAAGGTTTTATGAAACTGTATTTCCCTGAAAAAGAGTTCCAAAAGTTCTTGAAACTCTTTATAGTTGCGTTAGGGGCTGTCATTTTGTAATAAAACATACTTTGTAAAAAGGTAAGAAGTGATTATATTGAGTTTTAAATCGTTTCGATGTGAAAGTTTCTAGTGAGGAAGGCTATGCAAATAATGGAATATCTGGTCTAGATGATAGATTCTAAGAGGTGTGGAATGTTATAGACGTTTACCTATATTATTAATTTATTAAATTAACTTCTTCATTTGTTAATTTACATATTTTTGGAATACGTACATTTTGACGTGGTGAGCCAAAAGTATTGGAATGGCAGGATATCTGGAAATATTCAAGGGGTAGGGTAAACTTAAAGCATTAGGGGTTTAGGATTTTGGAGATTAAGTTTCGTCAACGTTAGGGTATGTTACGAAACAGAGGGATTATGTTGAACATTTGGACACACACTATTTCTGTAAATATACTTGTGGCAGTGTTATTTAATTATTTTTTTTTTTAATAAGAAACAACTATTTTGCGGACAACACCTCGATCAGTATTCAATTAATCCCGAAATACCTAGTAAACAGCAAAGTCATTCATGGCTCAAATGAGAGTACATATACTTTATTTCAGTATCAGCCTATATACACGCACCTGGCGAAACTGTCTACACCTTTTTAATACTAAGATATACAGGGTGTTTGTAAATAAGTGCGAAATATTTTAGGGGGTGGTTGCAGAAGTTATTTTGTGAGGAAAAGTTGAAATAAACGTAGCACGAAATATGTTTCGTTTCTGATATAGAGTGTTTAAATTTTAATTTTTTATTTATTTTTATTAATTATTTCAAATAGTTTTAAAATTATTGACTCGAAATTTGATGGTTGTATTTTATTTAGAAATATTGGCAGCAACCTACTAGATAATGTATCAATAGAAATTAAAAATACACAGAACTTGCAATAAAATTTTTTATTTTTTCCTCAAAAACGGTGTATCCTACGAAAAAAATTGAAGAAACCAATTTCATTCAGAATTGATGGTGGATTTCTAAAGAAATAAAAAAACTTTCTTTTTACAAAATAACTTCGGGAATCATCCTTTAAAATATTTCGCAATTATTTACAAACACTCTGTATATTATATTAGATATTTTTTACAAATTTTTGTACTCTTTTTAGACACCTACCTTTTTAGATATGTAAAATATTTATTTGATTTCCAATTTCAAATTATTTCCAAAATCATATAAAAATAATAACTGAAAGGTCCGCATCCGCTTAATTTGATATAAAAACGTTTTTCTTTTGTTCTGCCAATTCCAAACCCATAATTCTGTTAGCACTTGCATGAAGAATAATAGACTAGAAAATTACCAAACCAAATATTGACCCTAGTTACAGTTTACTCTGACAAAATGGTGAAATATGGCGGTCACCCAGAATCAGTTTATGTAAAACGGTAAATATAATTAGTAGATATTACATTTTCAGTCCATCGAGTGCAGATACGTAAAAATAATAATAAGAAGAAATGGCTAAAGTGGCTCTGTTGTTGTTTTTAGTGGCGATTCTGATAGGAGTCTCCTGGCAGACCTTGGAGGAGGATATAAACGTTCAAATAAATAATTCAAATGGCACCGAAAAAAGTTTATCCAGAAAAAGGCGATATCTTGTTTTCCCGAGTGGAAGTTCCCTGCAACTGGGTCAGTATGTTTGTGTCATATTTAATTGGATTACGATGAAAGTAGTGTGTTTTTTCTCTATAATGACACGACCGTGTGCCTGGAGACGATCTTCTAGGATTATTTTGTTTAGATATTTTATAATGTATTAAACTAGAGAAATTGCCTGAAGTTACTTGTTTGTAGCACAGTTTTAGCTTATTTTTATTTATTTGTGTATTTTATAATCTATATCAAATGAAATATTAGCGAAATAATACAGGGTGATTCACAAAAAATTTGGCAATAGATGCAGCATGAGAAATGGAATCAATATCGTAAAAAATTTTTTGTAAAATCCTTATAGTTTCCGAGAAAAAAAATATTGATGTTATATTACATTCCACCACTACATAGGTTGACAACTGTAGTCTCTAGCGTCATTCGCCACGTGGCTTTAGCGACTCCGAATACTGAATTCGGATTTTGCAATCGTCGTTGCGATATTTACTTGTTATCTGTGGTGTTTACAAGGTTTTTAGTAGTTAGTGTCAAAAATGGGTAGTTAGTGTCGAAAATGATTTGCGTGTACTCGGAGTTGATGGATATCGTTTTAATTTATTGTGAAGCATTTGTGTTATGGTGAAACAAGACAACATTTGTGTTAGTTTGTAGAAACTAAGTATAACGGACCCAAATGTGTTTACACATTGGTGGATAAAATTTTGGACAATTGTTGTAACATCGGGTATGTCAAATGATTTTATTATTTAAAAACACAAATTAATTTTATTAATTAATAAAGGCAAAAGCCGATATAAAATAGGTGCTATAAAATACTATTTATTTCTTTCCTTGCGAAAGTTTTTGTCCGTTTTTATCACACCGCCATGCCGGTCGCATTGTGCGAGGTCAGGTTTTACAGTGGACCAGTTTCCAGTGCCGTGCAGAAGTGTATTTTTAAATCATTTTCGAACTGCCTTTTTGATTTTTTCTTTACAAAATTGTATTTGTAAGGGTCCCCTGTACATCCAGAATTTTTTTTTTAAGTTCTGAATCACCCTGTATAGTGATATACTGGTATGTAACAATTATTTGTTTGATTCTTTCATATAAAATTTTTGGTATGTTTTAATCGTTATCACAAAAAAATGTGGCAAATACTGAGATATAAAGAGAAAAAATTAGAGATCTTAGATCAAACATTTTATTAACCTATTAAATTTGATATGGCGACAATGAAATTTTCATATAAGTTTTAAACAATAAGAGTAGAGACCTTTGATAATTTGGCACTGATGCAAGTTAATGTTCTTAAAGTAAATACCTTTCGCAGCTGTTATTAAAATTTTGGCAATTATAGTTATACATCGGGAAATTTGTGGTGACAATCAAATCAATAAACAGTAGCGTTTTAGGAGCAGAAATATTCTAAATATGTGCCGCTCTATGCTCACAGTGGACAATACTACTGACTGCCATAAAAACATGTGCCATTCCACCAAGCAAAGCGTCAAATTCACTCACACACACAAACGACCATGAAATGCACAGCCGAAGTCCCTCAGCAAAAAAAAACCGGACTGTTCACCGGCACGCCAGAGCGACAGGGCAGGTGCTAGATAGATATCGAATAAATTGATCGATACGAAGCTTCACATCAGAGACAGATATGTACATGTATTGTACAATGACGCGGATAGTGGGGTTACGAAAATGTGAAGTAGTTAATGCTTCTCCACCATTAGTAAAAACAGCATCCATTAAATACTTCGACTATTTTAGTAAATGTTGAACGATCATTTTCGTTTTTGAAATGGGTACTTACTGATCACCGGAGACGATTAACTGCGGACAACTGTTAATTATTTTATACAATCGCTTTTCTTATGAGTAAGAAATTATTATTTTGTTACTTTTGCTGGTACTTATTATTACGTACTATACCTACATATTTTATGGTAAGTTCCATATAAAGCGTTTAGTGTAGAAAAATAGATACTGTCCATTTTGTTTCATACTATTATGCAAATACTTACGTATACAAGGTGTTCCAATTAAAACTTCGCACATAGAATATATCGGAATTAAAAAAAAATCTGAGACACGTCGATTTTCTTTTCAAATGGGTCACATGATGACGTAAGTTTTGGTGTCTTGGAAACTACCCCATATACAGTGGCGTAAAACACCCTTAAACTTTAAATGGCACCCTATGTTGTGCGACACCTCATTCTACAGCTTTTTCAATTCTGCTCATGACGACATACGACTTTTTAAATTTTGGTTAGGATATGACACTAAAATCATCACTTAAAGAATAAGACAAAATATCAATGAATGAAAGAATGTCATTTTATTAAGTGTTCAAATTGGCTTCCCTCCCTAAAATTTTTGCTCCACTTCCGAACGAATATTCCAAAGCATTTCGGGCGTTATCTGATGACATTCTGCAACAATTTGCCTACGGAGCTCGATTTAATTCGATCGTGTTGTATAAGTTTTTGACTTTAAGTGTCCCGATAGAAAAAATTCTAAGAGCGTTAGATCTGGAGATTGTGCAAAGCCATACTTATCTTGTCAACTTCGACGTCACCTGTTACATGGGTGTTACACAATAATGAAAACGTAATATTGACAGTTGGTAGAAGGAAGCACAAAAAACGTTTAGGTGGGGAATTCTGGAAGGAAGCCTAAATAGTTGAAGATATGTTGTTGAAGTGAGGACAGTATGCAAATAGGTAGCAAGACGATCGGTGGGCAGTGTGACAAAATAGTGAAAAATTAAAAGTTTTTAACTGGTATTAGTTAGCAGGTAATATTCTGTAAGTACTTTGTTGTTAATTGTTCTATATAATCTTATGATTGTGATGATTATAGATGTTTCATGATAATAATTCTGTATATGTTTAGCCTTCATTGTCTTATGCTCAGGGGCGCATATTTTTCTTAGGTAAAATTGTTACAATTATTATTAAAGATTGCTCACTATTTATTACATGTTAATATATATATATATATTGTCGTGACTGTCCAGATATTGCAAAGGCAACTCCTTTGTTTCACATCTAACTTGTTTTTGTCATGATTACGTTAGGTGTATTTACTCTGCTTTTGTTTTATAAAAATTAAACCATACTTCCCCTCTTTAAAGTTAGTAGCCAGCGCCTTTCCGTCGATTAAAAATAGATGTATACAACGTAGGGATCCCTTATGACGATCACATATTCCTGGCCACAACTACGTTTATATTTCTTTTTTTGATTGAACCCGGGGTTGTTGTACTACAAAATCGGGAAGCCATTCAATTGAACTTCTGCGTCCTATCCAGTGACTTGGAAAGATCCGGCCTACAGCCAACCCTGTACCATACTGCAGCCACCCTAACATTTCCGATCTCTAATTATAATGGCGGTATATAATATTGCGATAGGTACATAAGAAATATTGATATATTTCTTTCTCATATTTCCTCAGCAATGAAAACTTATTTAAATTAAACTTTTCAAAAGGTCCAAAATTGCAGAAAAGATATAGCTTTCTGTATATATTATACAAGGTGGTCCTAAGTTATGTACAGATATATTCATAAAAAAAATAAGGATGCCTTTTTAAATAAACTTTTTACTATAGCTTCAGGGGCGATTATCACTATTTCAATCACAATTTTTGATTTTAAATTTTAAAGCACGTTTGACCGAAGTTTTGAAATTTTTTGTTATATTACAATTGCAGCCTCATATGTATAAACTTCAATTTACCGAAAATAGTTCGATTTATCGAAACTAGGCAAAATTCCTCTTTTTCTCTAATAATCCAGAGATCAACATTTTTAAAATATAAGAAAATTGGATTCTGATAGTCATGTGGGTACACATGTTCGCAGGTGACCCATTTTTAAGTACAACGTCAAGAACGCCGCCGGACGCACCACGGGGTTCCCGGAAGACGACCCCGGCAAAGTGGCGCAAGGACCAGGGACTTCTGCCACCGACTGCCTAGGACCGACTTCAACCACAGGGCACTCTCCAGCAAACCCTCAAACCGTCAACATTACTTTTTCTACACAAGCTTAGTTTTCAATAAAATAGTTCATTTGTACCGTTGAGAGAGCGTTTTATTCTTGCTGCACAGCGAAAACAACCCTCAGTCATCTATTATATCTAAATGCTCTAAATCTCACTTAAGAATATTAAATTATATTTAATGATTTTTCATACATCGTCAAAAATATTATACCCACTACCTCCTTGTAAACGTAAATAATACAAGTTAAATTAGCTCAGTATTACTAGAGAAAATGAATTTGTCTGTCAAGTTTCACTATCACTAATTATTAAACTTTGAAATTTTTTGGATGTTATGTATTTTAAGTATATCTTAATCTAAGTAGGTAAATTATTACTCCAGTTTTGAAAGTTAAATCAATGGAAAATTAACTATAACCGTCAACAAACCATTAGTTTGTTACTAAATTTACATTGCTCGAAATGATTTTTTGAAAAATGCTAGTTTTTTAATACAGAAAATTTCATTGTTTTTAAATTGTGGTTTATCTGTTTCACCAAATATACAGGGTATCACTTAACGAATGTTACATACTTCAAAATCATTTGGGTTCTAGATTGTACCCTTGAAGTACAACTAACATTCGTTAGTTGACAACCTGTAATAAATACACTTTTCAAAAGACCTAATTATTTCTGTTGTATTCCAGTCATTGAAGTTAGTTTGGAAAAATGTTTCTTAAAATTAAAATATCTTAAACTCAGATATAAAAAAAAAATAATGAAAGCTAGCAATTCTTTGTTTGCTATAAGAGTAATATTTTCTTATTAAAAATGTACGGACATTATGTTAAATCTTTGCTTGTTACAGTATACTGTTTGACGGTGCCTTCTGTCGGAATGGGCCAGATCTTTACCCTGGGACACACCGCGGCTTTGGCTTGGGAATTGCCAGACAAGCCGGAGTTTATTATCGATTTGAAAAATAAGAAGTTTGGACACAAAACCACTACGGAAGCCCCGGAGACAACAACTTTACCGGTAAGGGAATGTGTGTTTCAGCTAGCAATAATATCAAGTTGACTTTCTTCAAACAATAATTAATATGTAATCCAAATAAAATCAAACTTCAATGTGGTTAAATAATTTCTGGGCAACTTAACACAGCATCGCCAACTGTTTAGACTTTCTAGACTTTTTGAAGCTGTTAGATGTATATAAACGAAATATCGAAGAAACTATCAGTAGGACAGCAGGAAAAATGAAGAATAGCTGACAATAATCTATCTATTACACATATAAGACGTACTGAGAAGATGTCTTATCGTCTAATATTAATACTGTCTATAACTGCTCAAAGTTCTGGAGAAACACAAGTTTCTGTTCTTGGTCTTCTTTAACTTTCTTTATGTACTAATGATACAGTCGAAGAATGAACGTTAACAAGATTTCTCCTATACAGAGTGTATTTAAATGGACGGGCACAAATGCTACCAGATATTCCTTGGGTAAAAATAAGTCGATTTAACCTAACATACCTATATCCCAAGTCGCATAATAAAAAAGATACAGGGTGTAAAAGTAAAAAAAAATGGTTTTTCCATAATAATTTCTATAATTTTATGCAGAAATGTTTCAAATTTTCAACAGAGAGGTTTTTTAATGATGGGAAAAATAACATAATAATGATTTTTGAGTGTCGAGTACGAGGCGCCCTCTGCAGGCAACGATATGCATTGAATTTGTAGTAACTTTTTTGTCAACCCCCGTATACAGCATTTAGTAACAAAATAAGAAATATTGAACTTTTTTGAACAAAAAAGGTATACTTATTGAAAATGGCTAAAGCCAACCGTTGATATTTTTAATTTCATAAATTAGTGTTACGGATTTATACCTCTACGAATACCAAGGTACAAAGAGACACTTTTGTTAATAAATTCAGAATGCATTGCCTCACTGTACTTATTGGTTATGTATCTGTATTTTAAAATTCGACCAAAAGGGGAGCAGGAATCAACTGAGACAACATTATTTTTCCTATTTTAAATTTACTATACTCTTTTTGCCTATTATTTTAGCATGAGTGAATACACTTGTTGCATAATTTCTATTTAATTGTTTTTTCGGTGTCTTTATTAAAAAACACATTTTCTTGTGCATGTGAAATTATTTATACCTTGCATTAAAGAAATCTCATATGAAATAACAGTTCAGGTGAAAAAATATTTCAAAATACTTATTTATTGTTATAGTCTGTTTGGAAATGAAAGAGAGTAATAAAACCCCGAGATAAGAACCGGCCATGGGCGCGGTAATATTACGTTTCAGGTAATTATCGGGTAACACTAATGCTAACAGGTAATGGGTGTACATTAGTATATTTTATTGGATACATCATAGGGAGCCAGTGTATTGTGACAGATCAATCCAGTCTTAGAGCTGAATATACGAAGACGTGCTAGTGCAGTAGAGTAAAATTCGACTTGTGTTTAGTGACTATTGCGCCAGTGGATATAATATTGTTTGGGTAAAATGTCGAGCTTATCAGATTACGTACCTGCTAAACGCGTGAAAAGATGTGCGCTGTCTCAGAATGAGATTATTATATTAAATGTATTTAATGCATTGAAACACCAAAATCCTACCAAGAGTGTTGACGACATCGTGGAAAAGTATTCCAAAATGATAGGGATTGGAAAATCGACTATCTACAGACTTTTAAAGGAAACAAAAAATGAACAAGATACTGCAAATCCCCCAAAATCATCTACAGGGAGGTCAAAAGTCGTTATAGATGATTTCTTCAAAAATGTCATTCGCAGAAAAGTACACTCATTTTATTTTTATTTTAAAAAAGAAATACCAACGCTAAACAAAATTTTAAGTGAACTTTCAGGGGACAACGATTTTCCAAAAATCAGTAGAAGCAAATTATGGGCCGTCTTACGAGAGTTGAATTTTTGCTCGGAAAAGCAGAACAGGAAGTCGGTTCTTATCGATAAAGATGAAATTATTTGTTGGCAAAGATTGTACTTAAGATCAATTAAAAAATTCCGTGACGAAGGGAGGAATATTTATTATTTAGACGAAACTTAGGTCAACGAGGGATATACTGTAACAAAAGTATGGCAAGAAAAAATGTAAAAAGTTTTCGACAAGCATTTTTGGATGGACTTTCAATAGGGTTCAAGGCACCTTCAGGTAAAGGGCGAAGATTAATAGTGACACATATAGGTAGTGCCAGTGGTTTTGTAGATGGCGGTTTACTTTTATTTGAATCTAAAAATACAGGTGACTATCACGAAGATATGAACGCAGATGTTTTCGAAGAGTATTTTACAAAGATGTTGGATCTTATTCCTCCGGGGTCTGTAATTGTCATGGATAATGCCAGTTACCATTCACGGCAGACCGAGCGGACGCCTACGACTGCTCGGAGGAAAGCCGATATAATTCAATGGTTATCCGGAAAAAACATTTCTTTTGAAACAAATATGGTGAAAAAGGAACTTTTGACACTTGTCAATCTTAATAAAGATCAGAAAAAATATGTTATCGATGAAATGGCAACAAATCGCCAAATAACGGTACTACGGTTACTACGTTATCACTGTGAACTTAACCCAATCGAATTAGTCTGGGCGCAGGTAAAAGGAGATGTAGCGCGAAATAATACGACGTTTAAATTAAGTGACGTGAAAATTTTGTTAAAAGATTCCTTGGAACGAGTAACTGCAGATAACTGGCAAAGATGTATACATCATGTACAAAAAGAAGAGGAGAAAATGTGGGAACTCGATAATTTAATTGACGTTACTGTGGAACCTATCGTTATCAATCTAGCAGACGAAGATAATTCATCAGAATATTCAGAGGATGAATTTTTTCTTTATTGTACATTTATACAACACTACACTTTCTCACCATAATTTTAAGGGTTGGAATAAACAACATTTTTTAAGTGACCCCATGAAAACTAGTCCATGGGTGTGAGATCCGGTGATCGCGCAGGCCATTTGACTGCTGCATCGTTCCCTCGACGTATCCATCTCCCATGAAAATTTAAATTTAACCATTGTCTAACAGTTAATGTACAATGAGCAGGAGCTCTCCTTCAAGCAATATTGGAAGTTTCTCATTTAAAAATCTCAAATATTCTGGATATCTGGCATGATAAAGTCGTACATCAGCAGCCCAGTTCTTCTAACATTCAAAAAATACTTGCAACATGTCACCATACTCGTTATTAGTATACATAATTTATTTTAATCAATTCAAGAACTATTTACTATCTAGGCCGCAGGTAAAGTGATTAAAATCAATTAACACTTTAAATTAATACTTCAAAATTACAATTTACAAGTATTATCAATTGACATTTACCTACTCGATTTTTTATTTATTTAAGAAACCTTGGTATTCGTGAAGGTATAAATCCGTAACACTAATTTTTTAATTAAAAATCTCCTCAACGGTTGGCTGTAGCCATTTTCAATAAGTATACCTTTTTTGTTCAAAATAGTCCAATAGTTCATATTTTGTTAATAAAAGCTGTATACGAGAGTTGGCAAAAAAGTTACTACATACTCAATATACTCAATGCATAACGTTGCCTGCAGAGGGCGCCTCGTACTCGACACTCAAAAATCATTATTATATTATTTTTTCCATCATTAAAAAACCTCTCTGTTGAAAATTTGAAACATTTCTGACTAAAATTATAGAAATTATTAAGGAAAAACCATTTTTTATTTTACAGTTTGAGACCATGTATCTTTTTTATTATGCGACTTGGGATATAGGTATATTAGGTTAAATCGACTTATTTTCACCCAAGGAATCTGGTATCATTTGTGCCCCACCATTTAAATACACCCTATATATTGTTTTCTAAAATATTAAAAAGTGGTATGACAATAACAACAATCTTGCTTTTAATGTCTAGAAGCACATATTATAACCGGAAAAAGTTGAATCTTTTATATCAATTAGATGTTGCACTGAATGTCACGAATAAATTAAAAACCTTGAGGTTTGATGAAAAATATGTTTAATAAACATGTGTTATGTTTAATAAACATGAACTAATTGTGCAAGTATCATATAAAAATCTTTTTTATATTGTTTAAAGAGTTAAATACGTTTTAGCCACACCGCTTTAGTCAAGAATACACTAATTGAAGTAATTTTCCACCAGATCTTGATAGTGTTGAACTATAGACAAAATAGTATCGCCCCAGACCCCTACTGGAATAGGCCAGCATTCCTACGCGTATCCTAGAAACATATAAACAACACTTTGACAATGTTGCCAGGCGTACTTACGGATTTATTTTGTACACTTTCTTATCAATATCAGTTTTTTGCTTTACTGTATTTACTTAAATGCATGATGTAGGTATTGATAAAAATGTTTTAAAGAATCAACGAATATCTATCTAGTTTCATAATAGGATATTCTGTAGCGGTGTCACAGTTAGGTTTTTTAAATCATAATTTCGTTAATTAGCTACATATTTTGGTATTGAAATGCAAATAAAGAAAATTCGTACCTAATGATATTTTAAATATAATAATAATATTTTTTTTTTAATATTTGATGATGATGATGATAAATTTATTTAATATACAAGGTGGGTTATTAGTACGTCGCGGAATGTAGGAACAGGTTTTTTTTTTGTATTTTGTATTTTGACATCCACTTATAGGTTTAATAACTAATATTTTAAGGTCATTTTCATTACATTTTATTTGCAACCCTTATAATCGCCTTCAGGACAAGCTTGATACATTTTCTACAAATGTGTCTAATATAAAAATATGATTACGAATCATATCTGTACAATTTTCATCATTCTCTTTAATATATTTACAGATTTTAAATATTAACATTGATGTGTTGTATTTCAAGATTTTGTACTTATTCTTCTGCATTTCGTAATTTATAGTAACTGTCGGATACTGTATTTTCAAAAAAAGTAAAAAAAATTAATTAATTAATATTTTGAAATTGATTCCAGCCCCTCCACCACGACCACGACTACCACCACGATTTTGGCCACGATTTCGGCCAAGACTACGATTCGATGCCACCT
The DNA here is from genome assembly GCF_000390285.2 of Anoplophora glabripennis. Lineage (NCBI taxonomy): Eukaryota > Metazoa > Arthropoda > Insecta > Coleoptera > Cerambycidae > Anoplophora > Anoplophora glabripennis. Next base: position 148,245 of record NW_019416974.1, on the reverse strand, counting down.
TACGGCCAAAACGGGGCGCCGCCCCCATTAGAGCGCTACGACAGGCCGATGAAGTATCTCAACGGCCGCTGGAGTCCTCAGCGGAACAAACGCCCCGAAGCTGTCAATAACAGGAAAACGTATTACAACCCATTTTTCATCAATAAACCGACTTCGCCCGTCTTCGGATACAGTCCCATCAAAGCGGTGTCAAATCAGGCCGCTAATGGAGGGTTGAGAAATTCAATTATGGGGTCGGGGTCGACAAGGAAGGTCACGTACCAGCCGGGGAGCAGGTGACTGTTTTTGAAATTAAAATTTGGCGTTTGCATATTTGTTTTTATTTGATTGGGTAGTTCTGTTACACCGAAAATATTTTTATTTTTAATAAATTAAATAACCCCTTCAGTCAGCAGATTTTATTAAATTAGTTTTGCCTAATCAGAAATATTTCACACTTGGAAAGTATATAAATCTTATCGATTCCATAATAAGTACAACATTTACTGTAGGTAGTTTCCATATGGACTCAACGAACAAATAAAATCCACCTCTTCGATTTTTTTGAAACTTTGGGATGCTAATTTACTTAGAATTTTATGAGACCCGTGTTTCTTTGTTTATCCGGAAAGATTTTTTGCAGCTCTATGGCGCCATATCAAAGGTTACATTGTGATAGCGTTATTCCAAAATGAAAATGAAAATTTTTTTCAGGTGGCCGTCATTTTGACCCAAATCACCCTAACGGAACGTTTGTTTTTTTCAAAATGTGTAGAATTTCATCAGCTGCTATTTCAGAATCAAATTGCTTTAAAACTGTCTGAGAGATAAATGAGAAGAACGGAAAAAAAGTTTTTTTTCAAAATTAATTTTCAAAAACCCCACTTTTTATTTTCACCAAATTTGGATATGTTTGTCAAGGCCAAATAAGCTGTATTTTAGCTAAGCGGCAATATGCCAATTTGCTCCGTTCAGGAAATACGGTTTCGCAGAGACTATATTTTTGCGGTTTTTCAGTTTTCAAATGTATTAATTTCGAGCTCAAAAGACCGGGGAATGAAAAGGAGTTCAATCAATTCACGGCATTCGTAATAGTCATATGTATTTGGTTATCCCAGAGATTGATGCTGAAAGAAATGTAAACGTAGAAAGTTCAATATAGAAAAACAAACAAACATGAATGCCTCAGTGTTAAATTTGGATTAATATGTATGACTGACTGTCTTCTATTATTGTTACCTATTATTATACTGATCTCACAAGAGTAAATTAGTGTAACGCATTAATAAAATAATATACTTTATTTCATTTGCACTTCTGTTGAATGTTGATTTATATTGATTCTTTTACTCATTTCTACGTTGGCACTCGATCTTCCTTGTTAAAATTATTATGATACGAAGTTATACATAACGCATATGAGGCTTAAACGTGTAAATATATTGTCTTTGCGAAATCGTATCTCCCTAATCGATCAAGTTGGCATATTGCCGCTGGGCTAAAAGAGAGCTTATTTACACTTGAAAAACATATCCAAATTTGGTGAAAATAAAAGGTGGGGTTTTTGAGAAAATCAATTAAAAAAAAATACTTTTTTCCGTTTTTCTCATTTATCTCGCAAAGTTTGAAAGCAATTTGGATTCTGGAAAAAACAGATAAAAGCTGATAAAATTCTACACATTTTGAAATAAAAACTTTTCGACAGGATGATTTGGGTCAAAATATTTGAAAACATATGCATTTTCGAAATCGTACACTGTAAAAAAATCGGTGTAAGTGAAAGCAATAAAGGTTAAAGTAATATTGGGCATTTTGATAATTTTACTCATTTGTGATTATATTTAAACTACTTTCACTAAAATTTAGGTACTACTTAAATAAATTCTTCACGTAAACTCGTATTTGGTGCACATGTACCTAAATCAGAGTAAATGTCCTCATTACTGAGTGAGTTTAAATGTACATCAATTTTGAGTAATTTGAATGCCGCCGTGATGATGGCACCACTTACATATTGCTTCTACAATCTCGACCACAGTTGATAGATGCTACAGAAAAGCGTGATCGCCAGAACAGGTCCTAGCTGCCGGCGGCGGATCTCAGCTGACGGGTCTCAGCCAGGACAGGAGGAGACCCCGCGAAGTGAATTAATTTCATCCAATATTTAGTTAATTAAAAACTAAGTCTGAGTAAAAAAATGATTCAATAATAGTTAAATTTAAATCTTATTACAGACAAAGTCAACTCTAAATTGGTTTTATATACTCAGGATAGAGTCAAAAGTCGTTCAATTGATAGCAGTAACTTGGATTTGAGTAAAATTCACTAATTTCTGCTGCAATAGTTGCACTCAGTTGTACTCATACTAATAGAGTGAAAATTTCACTCAATCGGGTGCGGACAAAAATTGATACATTATTGAGTAAAATTTTAGTGAAATTTTTTTACAGTGTATCTCTCGAATGAAGCAAGTTGGAATATTGCCACTTGGCTAAAAGATAGCTTATTTAGTCTTGAAAAACATATCCAAATTTGGTGAAAATAAAAGCTGAGGTTTGTGAGAAAATCGATTTTGAAAAAAAAAATCCGTTTTCGTTATTTAAGTTTTAAATCAATTAGAATTCTGAAAAAAACAGGAAAAAACTGATAAAATTCTGCACATTTAAAAAAAAACGTTTCCATAGAATGATTTGGATCAAACTAACGACCAGTTGAAAGAAATATGCATGTAAATTTTGACATGACGCCACAGAGCTCCAAAAAATTTTTTCAATCATAAAATTCAAAGTAGATTAACATCCAAAAGTTTTAAAAAAATCGAAGAAGTCGTTTTTTTTGCTCGTTGAAACTACCTATAATCAATATTTTAAAAAATTTTTTAGCCACCCAAACTACATCTAACATGGTTAGTTTGAGTTTTCTTGTGCTATGAGTTAGAGTTGGTCACTTCAGGGATGTTCTGGTTTTTGTTTAGGTGTCTCTAAGCTCAATTATCATAAATTATAATTAAATAGTTATATGCTCATATTTAAGAAGTAAAACTGCTGAAACTGGTTGATTAATGTGAGACATAAAATAATTAGAAAGATATTACGTACAGCGCACAACGCGAATGATGCTAGGGACTACAGTAGTCCAGCGATGTATGGGTTGTAAATACTACAACTTCAATAATTTTTTTCGCGGAAACTATAAGGATTTTACAAAATGTTTTTACGATTTCACCGTTTTTCATAACACATATATTTTTTCGGATAAGTTGTAAATCACCCTGTATGTATAATTCAAACCAAAGAAAGTGATACATTTTTTCCAACTGTTCGATTATACAATCTTCATTTGGTTTATGGTTATAGCATTTTCAGCAATTAAAACACCCCTTCTATATCCACACTCAAACAAAACTTTCCTCATTTACGTTCTCTTGTCTGACAGTTCTCGTAATTCTTTGTCGAAACTTCGTACGCTAAAGGATTAGTTTATCTTTATCTCGAGTTTCAGCAAGTGCCGTATATTTATTAATCTGCCTCATTTAATTACTTTTAATCTGAGACTGTATCGGATATAACTCGTTGGAGGAATTAGTACTAACAACTCATTAGAAAGTTTTAAAAAATTAAAAGCATTTATAAATTAATTTTCCTTGTATAATATATTATTCTGTGACTGACAGTGACTAAAATACGAGTTTTAATATTTTTTTACAGAGGGGTGAATGAAAGTCTCTGAAATGAATAGCGACGTCATTTTCTATATTAAAAAAGAAATATTGAAGTTTAGTCAGTGTCTCATGCCTGTAACTCAAGTTAACTTCTAATTCTTTCTATTTTAGACCTAAATCTAATATCAGATATGCTGTTAATTACAACAATAGACGGAACAACGCGAAAGCACCCATCACCACTCATATTCATCCTGTCTACCATCAACATTATCGAAGAACCAGAAGAGACTTGTACAGAAAAATAGAAAAACTTTTCACAGCGTAAGTCCATGGGATATTTAATGTGCTTTAAATATTTTGAGATATAATTGAAAAATGGGTTGGATAATTAGAAATATTAAAAATTGTTTTTTTTTTATGAAATATGTTTTCGACAAAACAACATACAAAATACATTTTCTCTAGATAATCTTAACTAAAATTTCATGTTTAGTTTAGTGTTCATAGAAGAAGGACTAATATATATTTTGTTTAATAAAGAAGAGGTTAACATATCGTTTTTTAAATAATGATATAAAATAAAAGCAGAAGTAGAGTCTTGTTCTATAATAACCTTGATTATCTTTTTTATAAATTAATTTCAATTTATTTATTTCGTAAACTGTCTTCATCAGTTCATTATTCATTTTGGTTTATTAGGATATTTCTGTAGAAAATAATATAATTATAGAAATTGTAATAAACAGTATTACTATTATTATTATTATTTGTTTACAGACTAAGTAAGGATGGAAAATCTTGTTTATTGAAAGCTGTCTGTGAAGTAAGTCAGGTAGCCCAAAGGAAAGGAAGTTTTATGGAAGAAATTGTAAAGGCAGTATTCAGGTATATATGCTTCATAGAACACCATCTATGTTAATTATAATATTAATTTATTGGCTTGATTATTGGCCTATGGTATCTACTCCATCCATTGTAGCTTCTAAATTGATATTAAATACTGTTTAGAGTTGAACTGGTAAGCCTGTGACTTGTCTGACATCTTCGCAGTGATAGATTTTGTTACACTTTGCTCACTTTTTTACCACAGTTCCGAATCAGGGCAATTAGAATACTTTATATTGCACTAAAAGATTGTTGTGTCCTTCACTGTTGGTTCACTAAGTACTCATAGATAGGCATTAGAGCGAGAGTAAATGTCTCTGGAATTTTTTTATAATATGGATGGGCAAGGGGAAAGGGGATTAAATAGAGATATACAAATAATATGTATATCTGTATACGTCGTTTGAGATGGCCTGTATAAGAAATGAAATACACTCTATGGAGCTTTGGAGCAGGATTTCCTCAGTTAGATTCGAAACTTGCCTGAGAATTTTATAGTCCAGAACAGTTGAATGCATCGTCTATGACTAGTCAACGGTAATCCTCGGCAGTTCTGCTCTTTAGACCACTTCATGTTAGCAATTCGAAAGCGTAGCGATTTTTGGTCGACAAAGTTTGACACAACTTGGCCAAATCTACTTTTGCTATACCTAGTTGTATGTGTTTTCATGATAGTGTTTTGTTCAGTGTAAAGTACAACAGTATATCTACCATAATGCGCATTAATATTAATGGTATTTACATTATCATTTATTTTCAGAGTTAAACCTCATGTCAACTATCCCGATGAAGACGAATATGATGCAGCTGCAAACAAAAGCCACAATTGTACAGAAAAGTACCCCACTTGTGATGGTTCAATATGGAGTAGTATGTTGGGTTATTGAATAAAAATGTATTTAATAAATTTTTTGTTTTTTAACCCTTTTCACAACTATGTTAATGATTTAAAAGACTGTTATGAAACTCAAAAGGCGATACTAGATTTCAAATTTATTTGTAGTTTTTACAATATACATATATTATTTCATTTCTATACAGGCTGTTACAAATTCGCTTCTCACTACAGGGATCTCGGAAACGGTAAGAGTTACAAAGTAGTTGAAATGGGGGCAAAGTTGCGTAATCAGGGGACCAACATTATGCCTCTAAAAAATCAAGGCTAACATGATTAGTTTTCGAAATATTTGCAAAAAACAGAAATTTTGTAAATCCGTTTTTGTTTCATTTCACCCTTGTTTGAGGTGATATTCATAAAATAAATTTTTATATGTAATGTTTCGTCTCTCCAGGACCATCATCAACTTCATTTTTTAAATACGACCCTGGAAATTTTATTAAATTTTTTGCAAGCCTTCATGAAAAAAATGAGTTTAGAAACAATCATTTTCATTTGTATTAATGACATGCAGAATATTTAATTCACTCATAATTTTTTATTAATTTTTCTTAGAATGGCCCATTTTGATGATTGACTACTGACTTGACTAGTGATGATAGTGAAGGTAGTAGTCAGAATAGCAATAACACAATGCACATTGCAAAATCCAGAGTAGAATGCAGAATAAATCCAGGCGTGCAGGTGCGTAATTATTTTTAGCACCTGTTGTACCCTTCGGCAGTCGTAATACGAAAAAAGTATTTGTTTTAAATACTTCCAGTAATTTAAATTTTAGAAGATTTTAAATACATTTTTAAAATTCAATATACTTTATTAAAGTATTTGAAGTACAAAATATTTTTGAGGTTATAATAAAAGTATTTTAATTACAAAACCCAAAATACTATTTTATATTTAAAATAATATTTGGTATTTTTTTTGTCAAAATACACTCAGCTCTGATTGAGATACATATAAAAATAACTACATACTTCTCATCTGAAAGCACATGTTCTTGGATTGCTGATATCTCTTTTAGTTTTCATGATAATGTTATTTAAGTGCAACATGTTTAAATGTTAGTGACGATTTTTGAAATTTGTTATTTTCTGGAACTACGATGTAACGTAAAATTTTGCGTGAAACGTGGGAAAACTTTCGCGGAAACGTTTCAACTTCTGAAACAAGCTTACGGAGATGATGCTCTGGGTCGTACGCAATATTACGAATGGTTTTCACGATTTAAAAGTGGCCGTCAGTCGGAGATGGTCCTCGACCAGGAAGGCTTTCGACTTCAACTGATGACTCCTACGTCCAGAAAGTCAAAGGTCTGGTGCGTGCAAATCGCCGATTGACTGTTAGAGAAATTGCAGAAGAGATTAGCATCTCAGTGGGGTCATGACATGAAATTTTCACTGAAAAATTGAACATGCATCGAGTTGAAGCAAAATTTGTTCGTCGTTTGATGACCGAATAACAGAAAGAAAATCGTTTGGACATTTGTCGGAAACTCCTTGAATAATGCAATCGCGATGAAACACTCATTCAAAGGATGATAATGAGAAAGCTGTGTTTACGCCTACGACATTAAGACAAAAGTTCAAGCATCACAATGGATTGACAAAGGATCTCCACACGCCCCAAGAAAGCACGTCAGTCTCGATCGAATGTCAAAGTGATGGTCACTGTTTTTTCGACTTTAATGGAATTATGCATTTTAAATTGTTACCTCAATATGAACAGTATGTGTTTTTTTCTTTGTTCTCACTTGCTATCAATAAAACATATAATATTTGAAACACATATTACCACTTTTAACATGAGAAAACTAAGCAGCGATGTATACTCGCGCTATTCCACACACTACGCATACTCGACTGGAGCGGCCGCAGGGGAAGTCTATGGACATAGGATATTCAGACATGCGCGTAGCAGTATGAATGACATCTTAACAGCTTAATACTTTGATATATTTTCATTTCTTATTAGAATGCTTATTTTTCGACGAGTATAATATTGTACAATATACCTACATCTTCCAATTTTTCACATGATCAAACCATTTTAATTTTTCTTCCACAGAGTCTAATATCCATTATTTTATTTATTATTTGCTATTGGTTGTTTCCTAAATACCTCTTGGTAGTTGACGATTGTAATAATACAAGAAATACCGTAGTTTTAACATATTTGGATTATTTCCAACATCGGTCTAAAAGATCGTAAACTTACATCAAGTATACGTATATTACCTGTTACGGTTGTAACATGTACAATGGTGTCGATTGTGACATGTTATAATTGGAATTTCCATTTGAAATATTAATAAACATCCATTTTAATTTTTCAGATTATCAACTGAAATGGTTAGAATACTCCATGTTATTGAATAGCAGTGCAACCGTTCAATACGTTTTTTAGAAAAATATATAAAATAATTGAAAACCAATGAAACCCATAAAACTTGTTACAATTTTCACAATAATGCGCTCAATAAGAAATAATGAATTACTAAACTCGGCAAAAAAATTAAGAGAGTAAAAAAATTTCTAAATTTTTTTAGTGACTTTTTAAAGCTGTAACTTCGTGAATTATGGTCGCATCAAGAAAAAAAAAGAAGCGTCGTGAAGCTTGAAAATTCTAGTTTTCAAATCTTGAGATGAAAGTTTTTTAGTATCTCTCTCGACACAATCAAAAGAAATAATGCAAGGCAAAAATTTTTACAATTTTTTAAAATTTTCTGAACGAGTATTCCCCATTTCACTAAATAGTCTATATCTTATATAGGCTATTGAGTGAAAAGTAATCTTTTTTTTATGATCGATATCTCATGAACTAATCTCGTACAGCGAACGGAAGGTGGGTTTTGGAATCTTGAATCAATTCACTTCAAGGGCCTTTTGGAATGTTTGAGATTTTTTTTTATGTACTAATGTAGGTACTGTAGTATTAATTTCAAAAAATGCAAAAAAATGATTTCTTCTGCTGTTTTGGAAAATCGATGACTGCTTTGCAAATATTGCGAAAAGTACCAATGTTCAAATTTTTTTTCTAGCTCTAATCTAATTCTTCGAAAATTTTTTTGTGTTAATTTTTTTCACAATTTCATATTGATTACTTATCAAATGTCGAAAAAAAAATGTTAATAAAATTAAAGATAATTATTTTTTTTTTTAATGAAAAATGTTAGTTTTGGAAGAAAACAGATTTTTTAAAGATTTGGGAACTTTCGAAAAATTTAGTTTTGGAAGAAAACAGATTTTTTTAAAGATTTGGGAACTTTCGAAAAATGGATCAATAAACCGTATGCGTGTAAAAAATGCATGAAGATTCATTTGTGGGTACCTATCAATTTAAATTCATGCAATTAATTTTAACTCGATAAAATACGGCATGCGAAGAAAAATAATCTGATAAATAAATAATAATAGAAAAAAAATTTTGAAATAAAAAACAATAAAAAATTTCATCATTTGGACATTTGAAATATTTAATGTGAAATTGTGAAAAAGATAATACTTAACGATATTTGATGAAATTGCGAAATTGTGAGAAAAATATAAAAAAAAAATCCTTCATCTTAATCGTTATTAATTGATGTTTAAGGTACAATAAACCTGTTTCTTTAATTCTTTATAAAATTGACGATTTAAAAAATTTACAGGCCTTATGATCATGTATTGGCTAAAATAAAACCTACAAACTTTGGTATTTTTCGCAATATTCGCAAAGTAGTCGCGATTCTCCAAAACGGCAGAAAAAGTATTTTTTTCGCACTGTTTTTTATTTCGCCAAGAGTAATGCTCAAAAAAATTTTTCATCTCAAAATTTCTAAACTAGAATCTTCAAGTTTCAAGATGCTTCCTTTTTTCTCGATACGACCATTATTCACGAAGTTACAGCTTTTCAAAAATCGCTAAAAAAAATTTAAAATTTTTCCACTTCGTTAATTTTTTTGCTGAGTGTATTTTATTTGCACATATTACGATTCTGATTAGTTCTAGATCTCCTCTAAAAAATGTATGCCTTCTTTGAAGTCAACTTTTTTATAATACAAATATGTTAATAATAATAGCTTGCAATTAGTGTTTATTACCTTTGTTGTAATTATTCTTTATTTATTCTTGGCAAAATTATTTATTTAGAGTTGGTGCTGTTTTGTTAATAAAAATATTATTATTGTTATTTTTTACAGCTTGTTACAATCGACACCAGCCCATTGTAACAAGTGAGAGTACTAGTTAAATTTATTTAGTTAATCCAAGGTCAAATTTAGATTCGACGAGCATACACAAGTCTGGTAAAATTTACAAACATCTCAAATACTCTATGGTTCCAAGATCATGTAATTTTTATTATAATCAAAACCGGTTTATTCTATCTCGACTCATTTTTGTAGATGTATCAGGAATTTATTATCAATCATTCTATAAAGAACATCCTGTATAAAAACAAAATAGTCAGAAGCCTTTAACCTCGTTGGTTTTAAAACGTTTTTCGATTGCTTATGACAAGTCATCAAAATGTGTTAATTTGTTACACAAAAATAAATATTAACGTAAATGTTACAAATTCGTCAAGTTTGTTTCATATATCTTTAGTAACACCTCTTTGGTTTTGATACAAACAGTTAAGTATGTACATTAAATACATAAAATTTTTCATTACCTTCCAGTGTGCATTTATTTGTACTTCATCATATGAGGAGTCGAGAGCTTTGAGGAGGGAGAAGAGATTTCTATTATTCGAACCAGAAGATAACTTTATACAGGTATAACCAGTAAATTTGACTTTGATTACTTTAATGAAACTAGACTCTGATGAGGCCTGAGGCTGACAGTTTTGGTCAATATTTTTAAAATGAAATTCCACTGTATTTCCCAACCTCCTACAAAAAATTAGATAGCTGCTCATATTGATTATGATATATTATAAAAGTTGTACAGTTCCTACTACTAATACATTGTTTTGCCTTATATTTAAAGAAAATTGAATATAAGATATAAGGTTTTCATGAGGAGTGTCGCAAGATTTTAACTTTGGACCTCTGTTGTTTATAATTTTCATGAATGACCTCCTGATGTCATAAAACACATGTTTGTTGTTCGGTTACTTCAAATTTTTTTTTACCAGTAAGTAAAGACACGAATTGAAAAACTGCAAGATGTAATCAATGTGAGTAAGTTGAGTGTGAAAAGTAAACTGCTTTTCATACAAAATGTTTTGTCATGTTGTTAAGTGATAAGAAAAGCTTAATTTCCTACAAAATTGATCAGGAATGTTTGAGAAACATATATGAAGATTGAGATTTAGATGTAACATGCATTTAGACATTTAGTTTTATTTACTTCATATATGAAAAATTATGTTCTTCTTCGAAAATCGGAGAATTTATTATTTTATATTTTTGGTTATAACGTTTGGAACAATTACATCACTGACATCAACATTTTAGCAGCTTTCTGCTAAAATGATACCACTTAACACATTTTTTGATAGATTGTAATGTGAAATGCTTCAATGATCCGGCAATATTGGTTTTTCTATTTTGTTAAACGGATCTAAGAATCACACATTATATGTATTATTAAATCAATATAAAATAAGTAGGAGTTATTTAATCAGTTATTGTTCATTTTTTATTCTAAAGACAGTCTTCGTTAAATGTGTAATTGTTGCATATATTTCTTTGAATTTTTGATGTAGTAACACATGTTTATAGGGGATTAAATAAATAAGTATATAAATAAATACATTTTTATCTTATTCATCATTATCATTAAAGTCAGTAGCGTTTCCAAATTTGGAAACTTTTACAAACCTGTGTAGTTTGTAAATGTAGAAGTAAATATGTTCCTGAAAAAAAGAAATATAGGTTATACCAAAGACTATAAATACTATGTATATGAAGATTCATGAAATAATATAAATTGATGATACTTTCTAATGATTTATCACGTTTCATTATGATTCATCAGTTATCACTGAATATTATTTAACATCAAAAAATGGATAGCTTGATCCATTTAATTTTATTTTACACAAAAAAGTTATCAAGGAAATAAGTATTATAATTTAGCTCCTTGCACTGAAATTACTTTCACTTTGTGAAATGTTTCTATGAAAATTCCGATAGGATAAATTAATGAAAAATACTGAGATACATGAGAAATAAAAGAGTGTCTTGTTTTAAGAGATAAAATATATACAGGATGTGCAATTTAACACCACCGCTGCCAATATCTCCAAATGAAGAAATTTATTTTAGGTCCAAAACCTGGGGTTGTTAGGTCCCTCGAATAGCTTCAAATTGCAGTTAGAATTGTTAGTTCAAATCTTTCTATATACTAAAGTATTTTTTTGATTTCTGGAACGTGGAAATGCAGTCCATTTGAAATATTTTAAATTTCAAGTAATTTTTGTCATATAAAGTTTTTCCCAACATTTACTTGTTTTCGAGATATGTCAACTTCAATATGCAATGTATTATTTTATTATTATTTTTTTTAAACCACACTGAGACAAAATATGCTTTTAAAATATCGTTATAATGACTATTCGTACCACATACTAACTAACAAACAATAAATTATAAAAAAACAATGATTTGTGGTACCAACAGGATGGAGTGCAAGAATACTTAAATCAGAGGTTTCCGGGAAGGTGGTTAGGTACTAACGGAGTCATAAGGTGGCCGGCTCGTTCATCAGATTTGATCCCATTGGATTTTTTTCCTATGAGGTCATTTAAAAAACACTGTATATCAGAACCCTATAAAAGACATGGCAGATTTTTTGTATAATAAAATTTATGAAGTTAGGGCGGCTTTAAATCGTGAAATTTTATTAAGAGCCTGTAATGTAGAACTAACGAGAAGACTAACATTTTGTATTAATGCTGAAGTCGTAATTTTGAACATTTATTATAATCTTTGTTTTCACTTACCTACTTCAGTAACTATATCTACAATTTATTGTTTTCTACCGGGAAATCTGGATAGAGACATGTATCTACCGGAAACGAATATCTACCCGATGATTGTGGAAGTATTGGAAAATGACAACTCTTTGCCAGAAAAGGATATGTGGTGGAGCAGGATAGTGCTCCACCACATTATGCTATAGCTGTGCGTGATTTTCTTAATCAGAACTTTATTAATCACTGATACTTTAGACTTTTTTCTATGGGGACACTTAAAATCGAAAATTTAAGTAACACGACCGAATTGTTGAAGAATGTTGTCAGATAACGCTATGCTTCGAAATATTTGTTCGGAAGTTGGGCCAAAGATTTTATTATTGTATGGAAGCGAAGGGAAACCAATTTAAAAATTTAATAAAATAACATTCTTTCATTCATTGATATTTTGCCTTATTTTTTAAGTGATGATTTTACTGTCATATCCAAACCAGTCGTATGTCGTCGTGAGCTGAATTGAAAAAGCTTTAAAATTTGGTGTCACTCACATAGGGTGCCATTTAAAGTTTAAGGGTATTTTACGCCCCTGCCTATGGCATATCTTCCAAGACACCAAAACTTACGCCATCATGTGTCTCCCTTGAAAAGAAAATCAACGTATCTCAGTTTTTTATTTTTTTAATTCCGATATTATCCAGGCGAGAAGTTTTAATTGGAACACCCTGTATAACCGAACATCGATTACTGAATATAGTATTAAGTAACATAGTTGGTTTTTGTTATTCACAAAGTTTATAAATACTAAATATTTATATTCCTGTTGAATTAATACTGATACTAAATATTATTCACTATGTATATTCCCGAATTCAGTATATTTGCAATCGCTATTTTTTTCTGTGAAACTATGAACACAAGGAAGGTTATTCAGTCAAGATATTGTCGATATCCGGTTTCTTACAATTATAAGGAAGTAGCTGCCAATTTACATTAATTTTGAACAGAATATCTACCCTACAAGTATAATTGTATGTATGTTCGTAACAAGTACATAATGTTAATAATAAAAAAATTGAGTTAGTTTAGTAAACTTGCTTCCGGGGATATTTAATATTTAGAATGTTGTCAGGATCTGCAATCAATTTTGATAACGCTCTTTGTATGGTAGATGCTATAAAAATTGTATCTACATTTTATATAATACATATTAACAATTTTGTATAATTTTTTTTGTCATTTTTCATTATCAAAATGCAATGTAGAAAAATTCGACATTATTTGGTATAAATATTTAGTGGAAACACTAACAAATTCAACAATTTAAATATCTGAAATGATTCATCTATGTATATTCTTAGTTAATCATTGGTGTTGGTATACCAGTAGAGATCAAATCGCACGCCGTTGTCTTTGGATGGGCTTACAGAGCTGTTTACGGACTGCCAACAAATTTGTCCGAGCTGATGCCAATGGATTACAATGAAAGGAAGAAAAGGTCAGCTTCGCGGTGGGATATCTACCAAATGATGGAACAGATGTCAGAAGTGTAAGTAAATTCTTGTTTGTAGAAGTAAAAACAGTTTAAGAATGGCAGGAACTAATATGTTTTAATTTCTTGAAAATTGTCTATATCATTTTCCTTCAAAGTTCTTGAATGTAATACCGACTTGGAACATCGAACTTCACCCTGCATCATTTTTGTTATGAAACTCAATTTTTATATTTTTAGTTTGCTATCATAAAAAATTTTGTAATAAATAATTACCACTTTAGACAAAGACGAACATGAAATTTAACCACAATATATTAACTATAATTTCTGCAGTTTAACAATTATTACTCCATTTAAGGGGTAACGCCAAAAGCTTTATGAATTAAATTTTGAAACGGAATTGTTAAAGATGTAAACAATTTGTCTCGATTAATAGGAAATGCCATTTTTACCTATTATAATCTAATGTAGGTACTTGTGCTCTCAACTTAATAGATTTTATTGAATTATACAGCTTTTAGATCTTATACTTATTTGATATGTTTTAAAAGTCTTTCTAAATTCTCGTCCAATGAAATTAAGTTTTCCTAATTCCGACATACTAACCTCCAAATATTTCTTTAAAAAGAGGCCATTAGAATATGCAATTTTTAAAATGAGAACCTACTATCAATTAATTTATCATCATTATATTTCGTGTTGATTTTAGTTATAGTCAGTATAGAAACTTAAGTAGAAGATAATGTCTCCAAATGTCATGATGCTTCTTTTTAAAGAAGATTACATCAATTTGTTTCAAGTAGTGGTAGAGATAAGACGAGTATATACCTTAAAATTTTAAAAGTTTAATGAAATTTAAAATTCAACCAGCTTTCGTATTCCAATAATTTTATTTTGATCTAAAACAAAAACAAACTTCTAGGCAAAATCAAGCCATCCAGGGATTGTTTGCAAACAAAACAACGTCGTCCCTACACACAACATACTAGATTTTATCGACGATCTTTACAGTGTTTACGAAGTAGCTTGGAAACCGTAAAACTTTCCGGCATCCTATTTTTGCATGTCTCTAGAAAGGGGGAACCGCATTTTCGTATCACGAACTGCAGAACCGGATATTTAATTTTCCGCAATCTATTGATTTATGCGAATATCCCGATTCGGAATTACCCTAGTGTACCGTTAAATTGATTGCTTTCTTATAAGTTAGTCAGATTTCATGCTTGACTGATTTAACTTCGTAGTTAAATTGCGACAAGACTGGAATCCGACTTTTGTTCCCGAGCAATTTAATGATACAATAATTTGTATTTGAAAAAATATTTGATCGATTACCTACGCTAAAATAAAGAAGTGGAAATAATATTGTTAACCATCCCTTCCTCACACTATTAACCAGTTTTTATAAAACTCTTGTATATAAAATATCATTTGGTCCTGCAAAATACTTAATATTTTAAGGCAGTAAATAAAATATTCTCTACGTTTTTACATGAATGTTGTACAGGCTTGGAAAAGTATATTAAGTAAAGATGCACAGTCGATCAACATTTATCAAAATACAGGGTATGGCGTGTATAATCTATAAAAATTAAACTACAGCTTTCTGATGATATTTGTAATAGAAAACTTTTATACGAAAAAGTACTATCTTCGCGTTTTTTTGCCAAGGATGAAGGCCGACCCTGTGTTATTTATTAAAAATTTTGGAAATGTTTTTATGCGACCCGAGATGCAACCTTATAATTTAAGTCGGTATAGTCTAATACTAGTAATACTAAAAGAAGGTTAAGTTACATTGTCAAAAAATTTGTGCTGTCAAATGAGTTCGTATTTGTATTTAATTCATTATTCACTTAATTATTAAATATTAAGTATCGTCCATCGATCCATCAGTGTCAAAAAGTGAAAGATTCCAGACAAAAGTTTTTATTTTGTAATTCCACGATAGTGACAGTGTAATTTTTGTAAAGAAGTAAAAATTAAGAATAGCGTGCCGATTAGATTAAAAACGAGATTCTTAATTCTTCCTTTGCTTAATTTTTTATTTACAATGAAGCGAGAAAACAATGCATTTACTATTTCCAAACGTGTCGATATGGTGTTAGTGTATGGTTCAGCCAGAGAAAATGCGCTCGCGACGACTAGGTTGTACCGGGAACGATGGCCACAACGTCACCCCCCATGTGCAAATACAATCCTATAGTGCATTCAGCGGCTGCGAGATACGGGAAGTGTTATTCCTTGAGGAGAAAGACATGGTCAGCAAGTGACCCTTAATGTTGAAGATGCAGTTTTGGAAAATCTTGACGGAGACCCCACAATTAGTACTCGACGACTCGCACAGCAAGTAGGAACCCCATCTCGTATATGGCATCTTAAGGCGCCAGCTGTTGCACCCCTATCATCTACAACCAGTTCAATAAATTTTACCCCCAGATTGTAATCAACGAATATGTTTTTGCAGATGGTTTTTACGGCAATGTGTCAATCAAGTAAGTTTACTTATGTTTGTGTAACAGATGAGGCGACATTTACCTGTGATGAAGTGAATTTCTATAATATGCACATATGGGTCGATGAAAATCCTCACGCGATTAGGGAAACTCATTTTCAACATCGGTTCTCGGTAAATGTTTGGGCTGGCATAATAGGCAATGTACTTGTTGGTCCCTATTTCTTTGAAGGACGACTAAATGGACCAACATATGTTGACTTTTTGGAGAACCAGTTGCCTGAATTATGGGACGATGTGGCATTACAAGTTCGGGCACTCATGTTTTATCTTCAAGATGGGGCTCCTCCACACAGTACTCGAGAAGTAATGACACTTTTGAATAACATGTTTCCTCAGCGACGGATTGGACGCTTTGGTCCTGTGCCGTGGCCATCTCGGTCACCAGGACTACCTACAATGGGCTTTTATCTTTGGAGTCACTTGAAATCATTAGTTTACAATACTCCAATTGCTACGGTGGAAGAATTGAAAAACCGTATACCTACTTGAAGCTGCTGACACAACTAGGGGAATACCTGGAATTTGGGAAAATATTCGCCAAACTTGGTTGCGTCGGTGCCATGCCTGTATGCGCGCTAATGGGGATTAATTTCAACATTTTCTCTAGAAATGGTAAGTTTTATTTCATTTTGTTCTATATTTTAATGAAGTTTGTTTAGTGCAGATGCTTACAGATGTGGTTTTGTTTGCGAGCTCTTGCAGTAACAACAATGCATTTAAGATAGTAATTACTATTAATTATTATCATAATAAGAAAATATCAGTTTTTTTTTAAATATCTATTTTTTTTGTTTATACTTTTGCATTGAAAAATTCCCCAAAAATTGGGAAGTATCTTTCTATCTTTCAACGACGATTTGTTTACGCGGCTGGTTTACAGCACGTAACTCATCGTACAGCACACGGACAGGACCGTTCCAGAGAAAATATTTTGATCCATAAATTGAACTTTAATTTACGAAAAATAAAACGTAAAAATAGAACTTTTTCTATTATAAATATCGTTAGGAAGCTGTAGTTTAATTTTTATAGATTATATACGCCACACCCTGTATATCAATAAAAATCTTTTCCATATGATGCGCACTGTCTATTTATATTTTGTTGTAAATAGTGTACCAAAATTCACGCAAGAAGCAATTTTGATAGAAAATACGGGTTTTAAATTAAAAACTGTAATTTTTTTTATTGTTTCATAAAGTATATCTACAGTACCTATAGGGTTACGTATAGAATAGCATATCGGGTAAATGGCATATACGCACCCTTCTGTCGACAAATGCGGCTGAATTTCGTTGAAAGTTATGGTAGGAGACAATTTGTCATCGCACATA
Source organism: Anoplophora glabripennis (assembly GCF_000390285.2). NCBI lineage: Eukaryota > Metazoa > Arthropoda > Insecta > Coleoptera > Cerambycidae > Anoplophora > Anoplophora glabripennis. Next base: position 130,575 of record NW_019416974.1, on the reverse strand, counting down.
ACAACTGAAGTAATACAAACCTGTCAAGAACACGAAATAAGGTTTGTTCTTCTGCCACCTAACACAATCCAACTGTGCCAACTGCTCGACGTGTCATTTTTGCACCTCTAAAACGAATGTGGCGGAAAATCCTTACAGACTGGAAACTGAAAACAAGAGGGTCGTTTCAAAAGTCAGATTTTCTACATTTATTAAAAACTACCCTGAATAACATCGAAGCTTTATCTTCCAAAAATATTTTGTCAGGATTTAGAGCCTGCGGAATAGTGCCTTTCAATCCTCATCCAGTTCTGAAAAGAATACCCTCAACGTCCGATGTTCAAGAAGAATCCAATCCTTTATTGTCAGATTCTTTGTTAACATTTTTACAGGAAACTAGGTCTTCTGAGCCGAGAAACACGCCAAGAAGAAGACGTATTAACGTGCAAGCCAGAAAGCCGATCAATGTTAGCGAGTTAACTGGAAACAAAGAAAACTTTCCAGCCGAAGATAAGTCTTCTGATTCATATGTGCCTTTAAGATCGTTAAGAAACAATAATAACCAATTATCAACACCGATGAAGACTGCAATCCTGGTTCTGATTTGCTCGCAAGCACTTCAGAAAAAAATCTGGATTGGTTAACGATGGGAGTGAAGAGATAGAAGACTGCGACAATACATCCATCGATCTCAATTGCTTCATGATTGATGAAGTTAAGTCACTATTCCGACCATATTTTGTACGAAAATTGCGAACTGTAGCTGCCAAATATTGCTCCATAATGAAACCGCGTTGTCCTTTCATGTAGCGCTCCATTTTTAATAACTCTGAACTATCAGCTGTCACGCAGTCTTTTTTTTTTTCGTTGGCAGAACTTTACCGCACAAATGACTCAAAATTCAAATCGTGCGTGATTTTTTGCGATAAAATAGTAGCAAATTACTAATAGTTTTTGTATGCAGTTGGAGTAGTATTGTTTTATTTTAAAGGCGCGGTTTGGGAGGAAGAGATTGCATACTACGAGCTATCTGTGAAGCAGCTGATAATCCTGTAGACAAATACAATGGATTTTTTGAAGAACTTGTCCACACATTATTCACGTAAGTAATATGTTAAATTTTTTTCAAAACAAATTTTTGTTTGCTCAAAGTTCATATTAAAATAATCTAGTTGTTTTTTGTAGTTTCTTAAAATTAGCTGATACTATTTTCTTATTTTTTAGTCCAACTACAACAAATGAAGATATTGGTCATCATACAGATAATCAATATTATGCGGCTCAAGATTTGGGAAGAAATTATAGAGGAAAGTGTACCCAGTTTTTCCCTGAGTGTAGACAGACTTTCCTAGACATTTTTACAAGATTTTACGACAGCGGTTTTTAAAAATAAGTAGGATAACGTTTAGTTCGCATATGAAAGTGTTGCAAAACTTTGGAAATGAAGAAAATTTTTGAAGAAATCTCATTTTCTCTAGTTGTAACGTATCCTTTCATTAAATATTTTGCTCGTTATTAAATCTTTTTATAATTTTGTAATATCTAGCTTATTAATTATTTTTTAACTAATTTTTCATATCTCAGCGTCTAATGAGATATAACATTTAGAATGTGATTCACCAAAACAACATTTACATACTTTTGAACAGACACGTTCTTCATATTATGTAAGTATTAATGGTGTGATGTAATTTTACTGAATTGCAAAATAAAATTAATGATAATTAATAAAACACTTTCTACATTATAAACATTTATTTCATCCTGTTAACAACTTTGTAAATTGTTGGAGAAGATTGGTGCCACATTCCGGAAAAACTGAATTGCAGTTAGCCACTTCCTTACCCAATTTTTCTGCAGCATGATATTCTGAATCTGTGTCATTCTCTGAAACATCCTCCGTAGATGATGGCCTAAAACAGCAGCGAAGAAAAATGCTACACAGTTATTACATGTACAGTGTGGGAGAGGTCAGAAACCATTTTACAGTCTGCCATATATTAATAGAGATTCTTACAGATCTTGGACACAATAGAATTAAAAATCTAATGAGACGTAACGTACTAGATAAGGGAATGGACTACATGATTTCAAGATTCAATCGTAACAAATATTCTAATGTGGTCATGACGAAGGAACAAACAGAAACAATTATCTAGTACATAAACGTACCAAAATCCTGAGAATTATATCTTCGGTTGACTTGATTCAAAAGAAAATAATATCAGGACCTTAAGGAAGAGGCAGTTCAATATTCTTTAATAACAAAGCGTTCTTAAACTTGTTGACAAATTTGTAGACCACGTCTAAGCTGGTTTAGAAATGTCTGGAAAAGCCAGAGGTCCTGGTGGACCAGAATGGGTTAATTTTGACAAAGGTGACAGGATACTCAAGTATTGAGGGTAACGAAAACACTGACGAGTTGGATAAGAAGACTCCACCAATTCTTTACATTGCAAAGAATCTGCTCTGGATGTACTAAAGTCACAATACTGTGCCAAATAAAGCAAGTGGAATTAGAAGTATTGGAACAACTTATTCATGCACAAAAATGGTAAGATCTTCATCAAACTGCCATCAGAAAGAAGACTAAGAACTTTGTTATCAGTTACTTACAGTAATAGGTCTCCTGAAAGGGCACTGCGATCTGAGAGGATATCTAAACATTGTTAGAATGTATGACGGAAAACTAGAAAACAGACCTAGCAGCAGGGCAACAGAAACAGTGTCATATCTCTCATGAGTGTGAAGCTTTGTCCCAAGAAAATAAGCTCTTTATGAACAACCAAAGTATAGTAGTTGAGATAGTACGCACCAAGGTGCAAAAGACTAGCCACAAAGCTGTGATACTTAGAAATAATTTATAAAATTTAACTAATGACATTGTGGGAGCAACTACTGTGCGTATTAAAGATTAATTATATCAGCAATATCTAGTAAATAACAGGCATTGAGTAGCACACTCAAATAGCATTAATGTAGACAATTCTTTCATGATATTAAAAATAATTTATATCAAATATCTATGTTAAATAGGTGTTTTTTGAACAACTTTGTTATCCTTACGTTAAAACGGCGTGTAAGACTTCAGCAAGAATTCCCGATTTTTCATCAAAAGGAATTTGAGAAACTTCACATATTGTTTTCAGTAAGCACGCCTTTCCATCCAAGGACTTATACCTATAAAAATAAAGAGTAAAACTTGTAGTATTATTATATAGCATTCTGTGTTTCACAACTGGTTTTACAAAGAGATACCAGTGATATCACTAATCTCGAGCCGAGCCGAGCCATCTTGGATATGCCATCTTGAAATTTGCAAAATTGACCTCGGATCCGTGACCAGCTCCGAAAACCCCGGATATCAAATTTGGCGCGAATATGTTATTTTTTGAAAATTCGGTCGGCCATCTTGGATCCGCCATCTTGAATTTTGCAAAATTGACCTCGGATCCGTGATCAGCGACCTTGAAAACCGCCGTAAACCAAATTTGGCGCGAATGTTATTTATTGAAAATTCGTGATATCTCCCCTTAAATGACCAATTTTTTTTGAGGTTAGAAATCAATTCTGACCGCGGATTCACGTTCGGCGAAGTCTTAACCGTATAAGTGAACATTTGAATATAGAAAAAAAAATCTTTTGTATTTTTCCTAGCACTTTTTCGTGAATTTTTGCTATTTTTGACCTGTTTTTTGAGGTTAGGAAATTCCTGTGATGTGATAGCTCAATTCTGACACCAGCAAAAAAAGTACGGATAACATATGTCGCATGAAAAGTACAACTTTTTTTTTGTGTGGCTGTGTTATTTTCCGAATGCCAGTCTCAATCCTCTGATATGAATTTAATAGTTTACATTCACAATGTAACGTTTTATTAAAACTGATATAACTGAAAGACAACATTCGAAAGTGAAGCAAAAATATAATATTTTTATTAGATACTAAAAAAAAAGAAACAGATGCTTCTCATAGTAGAGTTTAAAAATATGTTAATAAAGAAAATAATAAATACAGACCTGCTAAGGTAATTTTCCAAGACATCATACAGAAACCATCTAGATTCTGATCGCTTTTTCCTCTCGTAATTGATGCTTGGACTAGTATACGAGGAGCTGTTGGTGGGCAACAAATAGAAGGCTTTCATGACTGTTCCAATGGTAATGGCCTGGTTGTTAACTTCTAAGGGTATACCAACACCAAAAATAAACTAGAAGACATTGTTCAGTGGTTTAAAGCTCTTGGAAAATTCTGACATACGTATAAAGAATTAGATAGACAATGAGTTTGACGTTAAAAGTTTAATACATAAAATTTTCAGTTAGATTTTTTAAAATACTTTTAATAACAAACGTTTCTGAAGGCCTTTGTAAACATTTACTTATTAAAAAGGTGAACGGATACTGGAAACTTTTCAGGTATTTCTAATCTGTTCACATACAGGTTAGGTAAGTGTGTAATAACAAAACGACATTATTTAGTTACTACATAAAAATGTCCTTACCTGCACCCAGTTGGTACCTTCATTCCAAATGAGCCATCTTTTCTGACGAGAAACCACGTGCCTGCTTGTGTCCATGACTTGGCCCCGTGTTGTGGCGAAAAATGTCAGTATTAATAAAAATACGTTGACTAATAGAATGATTTTAATTTTCATATTTTTTGGTGTTTCCACAGACGTATCTTGTCCTTACTGCGTACTTGGCAACATTCTGGGTCAGCACCAGTGCGTTGAACTCAATGATAAATGGATTAATTAACATATATGTGATAGGTATGGCCGCTGTTCAGATTTAGAACTGGAGTAAATGGACAGGTCAATAATGCAAAATGTTTGTATTTCTACTTAGTATGTGACAGTGGCGTACTCAGGGGTTTGAGGGGTCCGAATTGCTTCTCCATGACAAGTAACTCTTGTAATATTTTTTTTCAAAGAAAAAAACAGTAGTTTAAGCAAAAAAAGCTTTAAATATTTAACATTTTAAATAAAATTCTGTATACGCCACTGGTTAACTTTCGCAAAAATATACTTAACATTCATTTTTTACGGCGTATTTATAAAGTATTATCCCAAATTTTGATAAAGAAGCTTTTTAAAAATTTTGTTCTTTTATTTTTAAAGCGTTTACCGTCATTATCAAATATCATGTGCACTATTCAAAAAGCAATCAATTTGCTCCTTTGTAAATACTCGCGATTTTTTGAGAAAAGCACGTAACTTTGAATATTTGTTTATATCAATCCCCTTCTTTATATCTAACATTGACCGCAACATTGAATATTGTGACCAAAGTGTTGACAGCTTTATTCTATTTGCTAAGTTTGAGAAATATACCATCACTACATCTTCTGAATACAACTTAATGTTTTTTTCTTTGCACAAATCCATAAAACGTTGGTAGACACATTTATAAATTTCTGGAGATTTATTTGGGAGAAGATTTAAAGAAACCTCTTTCCCACACTCCAGTATCTCCTAAAGTACACATAAATCTTCATTAGATTCCATTTTTACAGTTTTCAGCAAATTGAACCACAAACAATCACAAATGAACTCAATTAGCAATATGGCGACTAATCCTTGACAAAGTATTCATGACTACATCGATATATCCTACTTATCTACTTTGCTTTATTATCTAAATTTGGTTTGAATAATTTCAAAGCACAAATTAATAATTAAATGGGGGATTTTGGTTGGAGAAAAAAGAGCATATTTTATTCGGATTAAGTGTCTTTTTGGTCTCGCCATTTTACATCCGCTCGGCTACGGTATGCTTCGCCTAGCAAATACAAAATTTGCTCGCCACAAAAGTAACACTTTTAATCCTAATATAACAATATGTTATACTATATTTATTCTCTTTAATTTTTCTGTAATCGAAGAATATCATGGAACTTTCATTGTATGAGTAAATTGTTTTTGTTGTCTTACAGAATTTGTTTTATTTTCAATATTCTTAACTCTATCGACAAAATTTTCTTATATGTAACTATTTATTAGTATATTTTTTATGAATTTCGTTTCATGGTTAAAAATTTCATATCTCTTAGTGTGAATTGGTTTCCAATAACTATTTGTTTCCAAAGAATTTTCATTTCATGGTATCATCCATTTCGATTTTTAAAGTGAATTGTTTATTATTAATATTACATAGAAAGATACTACTTAATTTCTCAATGAAAAAGTATCTGCTTTTCAGGTTAGAAAATATTATTAAATGTTTACTTCATACAGTTTTATTTTGATTTAAAATACAAATAATACATTAATTAATTAATAAACTATGATTTGCTGCAATACTTGGACAATTCTTCTCATAATATTCACATTTGTCAATAAAACTTCTGAAAAAATTTCCCTCAACTCCTTCTTCCCTGAAACGAAACGTATACAGAGCACTGAATATAACATTAAGTATTAAGGATAACATTTGTATGACTTGAATTGTATAACTTGAATCCATAATTCACAAATATCACTATTTGTACAACTAATCATAACTATTACATAATTTTTACATACCTTGCAATAATATTCCCAATATCACAGAGAAAACCGCACGACTGTATTAATACTATCCCCGACAGAACTTGACAAAACTGTTTCATCAAACATGAGACTCCATGCAGCACAAATCTGAAAAGTAAAATATCAAATGATCTCTTAAATATTAATATATATTATTATTACTTTCATTATATTTTGACTTCCATTGATCTTACTCATTATATTCTCTTTTCAAATTAGAATATTTAATTCATTTTAATAGTAAAAGAAAATTTTTAATAAATCTAACATATACATATATTTCTTGTTCATAGAAAGAAGCATACCTATTAAATGTTTTTAATAAATTATTTCTGACTGAAGGAAAAATTTAACATACCCGTAGAAATAGTTATCTACTCTATTTAAATGGCAATTAAGTCAAAAATTTTTCCATATAACTTACGACTTCCTATACATTAACCCATGATACTTTGACCTGACATCCCTACTTACTCGTTTGGTATTTTATCGATATCGCCGTGTATATCTCTTTTAAAGAACTTGAACCGCTTCTTTGGGGAGCTCGGTAGATCGTAGTTTACTCTGATAGAGTATCCAAACGCAAATATATCTGAGTAGTTGAAATTGTTCACCTTGCCATTTAATCGAAACTGAAAAAAAAAATGTATAAATGCAATCAGAAGTAAAATCTTTAATATCAGTATACCACCACTTCTCTCGTACTACTCTAGCAATACAATTAGAGGTAGATATGTTAATATAGAAACATCTTTTTGCAATTTGTGTAAGCAAAAGTTAGTAGTTTTATTTCATATCATACGTAGTAAAATAAAATGTGGATAATTTATTCATAGTGCAAACAATTATTTCGGTTGGTAATATTTCGGTATAATGTAAATTTAATATTATTGATAACAAATAAAAATACCTACAAAAAACTTGCTACTGCTGGTGAACATCACTTTTCTCTTCACCCTGTGTTTTAAATGTTCAATGTTACTTGCGTAGACAAGACAAAGGACTAATAATATAACTAGTACAGAAATATGAAATATTTTGTTCGTTTTAAAATTTAAAATGCACATTTTTATTGAGCAAAATGTAAATATTTCTCACTCTTGTGCAACAGAGGCATTATAGTGACATTATATTTAAAAATTCTGTTATCTTGCCTAACAATACGTTTGCTCAGTACAAACAGTGCGCCAGGAAATGTACTGTTAGGTAAACCAGAACTGTATAATTTTTTTAAGGTACTAATGTTTCTCTGTTTGACGGGCGGTCTCTCATTGGTCTTTAGTACACGTAATTTGATTCCAACGATAATGGGTTTTAAATTGGGAACCTGAAAATAAAATAAATATTTCTATCTTAAACAGAGTTTACAATAATTAGAGTTAACGGAAGTCGATAGAATATGAAATTTCTAGAATTGTGGGACAGGTACACGTTAAAAAAATGGGTTATTAGATCTGGAGAACGAAGTGCCTTTATTACTATACGTATATTGCCAAATATAATTCATTAGTAGGATATATTGTTTGACAGTTTAATAAAGGTCCAAAAACTGATTAAAAATATAGTGTAATTAAAGAAATTATAAAATATTGAATAACTTTATACAGGGTGTTTCAGAAAACATGGGCCAACACTCAGGGGCAGATTAAAAACAAGATTATATTTTTATATCAACATAGGTCCGATTTCGCTTTGTTCCTTAGCTACAGGGTGTCAAAGTTTTAAAATAAAATAGTTTTTTTATCAAAAATCTAGATTTCCACTTGAGGGAATTAAATGAAATTTAGACAACTAGCTACATATTCACAACCGAATACACATTCCTAGGTATTATTAGGTTGTATATGAATTACAGAACCGGACTGACTTGCAAGCTCTTGTATCTAATCAAAGAAAAAATGGTTCTCCGTTGAGATTTCTAATTTAAATGTGCTCAGAAATTAAAATTTTAATAATCAACATAGCGTCCACATGGAAGACAGAAGCGACAAAGGTAAATGGTGTAGTCTTGTCAATTAATGTATCTTAATCATAATTAGTAAATTAGTATTGATTATTATAAATTCAAGGTTTTAAATGTGCATGTAAGAATGCCGAACGTTAGATATTTGTTCAAGGAACTTACTGATATGCTGCTTTGTTATGGGGAAGCTAGACGAAATTCGAATACTGCGAGAAAATTGTATTTAGATGTTTCCTTTAAGAGTTCCTCACTGAAAGAAATGCGTTTTATTCTTTATTAGAATTCTATATGCCATTATAAGACCATTGTATACTATATGTGACAGTTAAACAGGTGAATATTGGATATAAAATGTGTATTGCTAGCATAGTTGTATAGTGACTAGAAACCTTATTCTTTATTAAATTATTGTATAACTAGTATACAACGTTTTTTATACCCTTTACGAAATAATGGCAATAACTGTCATTAAAGTGTTCAATATCGTTATTAGAATATCTAGTACTGGTTATAAGTTTTATAATAATAAATGTATTAAACTGTTGTATACTCTGTATGAGTTAAAAATATGTATATGACATTAAGTTTTCAGAAATTTTATTGGATAACTATAATTACAAGCTAAGGTTCTAATGTAAACATACATAAAACATACTTTTAAGCATTAAAAATGATGACAAATCACTCCCAAAACTGTCCAGTTTATTTTCTTAGCAACGATGCACCCGTATTTTCTTGTATTACATGAGAATTTGTACTATAACTCTTCCACCTTAAGAATGAAGCATCCCCTGAAAGGTTGAGCTTTTTTCCATCTAATTTTATTTCCTCTGGTTGATTGACTTTATACCCATGCTCTTCCTTGTCACCGTTAACCTTCTGTTCCTCCATCTTATGTAAAACTTAACATCAGCGATTTCTAATAGGACCTACAAAATAATAATTTTAAGATTTAGACAAGATTTACATTTGAAAAAACAAAACAATTACAAGCCATAAAACAGATATATACTTACATAATAATTTTCCATTTCACACAACGTGATATGATCATGTATCCCACAAAACATGTGCATATACTGTTTTCATCAAACTAGACGTGTAATAGTCGTAAGTCGATGCGCAGCGGACTGTCGGAAATTTTACGATCGTAACCGATTATACACCGAGAGGTGACGATCACTTAACCATTATAAGACGCGTTTTACACGTTAAAAACGGAAACATATTCAGTATAAGAACGAATAATTATGTTAATACAATTGTTATATACAAATTCGGATACTGGTCTTTATACAACAAATCTTCCCTACTATACAATTGGAACATAAAGTCTATAACACCTAATAATGTATAAGTAATTCATTATAACTTTTATTTCATGGATGCATAAGGTGTATTAAGCACCTTCCAGTTAAACTCATTGAATAATGAGTATGGAGATGATTGCTTTTTTTTTAATAAAAGTTGTATATTGGTTATAAAAGTTTTAATATGCGCTAAACACATTATTCTAGATAAACAGTTTAATAAGCCCATTTCTTTCAGTGTCTGACAAAAAAAAATTTGAAAATATTGTTGGGTGATTACGTGATCGGGGAAGTTTGAAATTAAGTAATACCAGTGCCGGCAGACAAAGGCATCGACGACGTCCGGAAGATGAGGAATTTATTTTAAATAGGGTTGAAAACGAACCGCTATCGCTAACGAGATCGGCATGTCACTTGCAACTACTAACTACTTACATTACTCATCATCTTATTTTAACATGTAACATTTACTGTTTGTTTTGTTGTCTTCTTACAAACATTTTATTTTAACATTTGACAACCACTTATTGTTTGTACTTGTATTGTTTTATTATCATTTTCTTTGTCCTTTAAATTATGAACTAGTTATGTGTCAACACTACTATACGCGTGTGTGCTGTGTTGTATATTTTTTTATTCCAAGAATAATGGAAAATATAACCACTTTTTTGTGTACTATCCAGTATAAGAATACTGCTTGTAAATAACGCAGAGCTGTTTCTCTAATGTTCTGCATTGTTTAATGAAAACCAGCAGTTTTTTATTGTTTCAATATTTAACTCGAAAGTTATAATAATTTTGAATATTTAAATGAATTGAATCGATATTTAAAAATGAGACCGAGACGTTCAAAGAAGATTGAAAATTGTTTTAAAAGGCATTTAAACTTTGGTTTTTCAAATTAAAATAATACATTTTCAATGTATACTTTCGCAAAAAGTAGGTATTCAATAAAACTATTTTAACTATAAAAAAACAATTAAAAATCTAATATGAACTGGAGTAAGTTAAAAAATGTGGAAACACATCTCTATTTTCTAAAATACATGGTTAGGTCAAAACGTTGTTGCAAACATTGGTCGTAAGAAGCTAAGGTTAATAGTTACAAACTAACACAAATTTTACTAATTAAATATGTCGTATTGGTTCAATGTACACTTAAAAACTCCCCCCAATAAACAATCAGGTGGTGTTAGATCTGGTGATCGCGCTGGCCACCTAAACGGTTCGTTTGTTCCGGTCAGACCTACTTAAGTAATGGTAATTTCGGGTAATAATAAGATTGCTATTATATAAGGTGTTTCATTTCAAATGAATATAGAGCCATAACTTCCTTCACAAGGGAAATAGAGAAAAAATGGTTTGACTGTTGTTTAAAGGCCATCTTTGTGCACTTTCTGGTACCACAGTGGTTTCGATCAAGTTATGGCGTCACCAGAACGAAAAAACCAAATGGCCGATAGGAACAAAGTCAGGTATGGCCGTGACGTATTATTTTCATAAAAAAATGGGGACTTATCAAATATAAGTTTTTACAAGATATGAATATCAGTAGATCAGTTTATTTTCAAAACGGCGGACAATTTTCTGATTAGATATACCTAAGAGTAAAGTACATAAAATATCAAAATTATTAGAAAATGTTTCTCATAAAATATGTTTCAAATCCAGTTACTTTTAAATTCAAAATTTCATAACTTCAGAAAACTGCGTGTTTATATCCCAATATTGTATACCGACACACTTGGAAATAATCTGTTCAATAAAATTTAATGTAAAGCAGGCTGCTGCGAAATACGTAATAATAACTTATGGATAACTAAATATTTCTTATTTATAATCATCTCATACAGACTAGATTGGGGTTATTGTTATGCAAATTTATTTATTTAAATACATACATGTTGTAAGGATATAGTTATATTATTTTTTAACATAACCTCCATTCATCTGTACAACATAGCATTTGCAATGACTTGTCTTATTCGTTCTACTAGTTGTTCTCTGTTCTCATGTCTTATTTTGTATACTTTGCTTTCAGTAACTCTCCAGTAGTAGAAATTTAGCGGTATTAAGTCGGATGATCTTGGTGATCAGTAAATAGGGCCGTTGCGACCAATCCATTTTCCAGGGAACTATTCATTTAGTCAATCTCTGATAATTCGACTTAATTGTGTGGACTGCTCCGTCTTGTAAGAAATACCCGTGTCAACACATTGCTATTGGAAGGTCGTGTCCTAGAAATCAATAGTTAAAAATTATAAGTAACGTTCACCATTAATGTTTTCTTCGAAAAAGGAGGGTCCTATAAGTCTACACCACACACTGATTTTTTTGAGAATGTTGACTTTTACAATGAATTGTCGGTTTTGGATTATTTATAAAACAATATCTAGTATTTCGAGAAGATACCGTGCCGTTTGTAGTAAATGTTGCTGCGTTACAGAAAATATTTTTTTCAAGGAATTTACGATCGTTATGGTCCAGTAATAAAAATGTAAGCGCGCTTCATTATCTCTTTCCAGTAAGGTATGAAAATGCAAAAGTTAAAATGTCTTTAAATTATGGTTTCGAAAACATCTCTAACTTTCGTAGGCCAAGACAACTTAATAAAGGATATATAGTTTTACAATTAATTATTTTCTCCTCATTATTGTTCTTTTACTTCAGTCGAATTAGATCATAAAACCTGAAAACTTGAAAAAATTATTAGTAGACATTTTATTGCACTTTATGGGGGAAGACTATGTAGAATGATAATATCAAAAAAGTAACTCGAAAGAAGTGACGCTAAGCTGGCAAATTGCAAATAAGTGGAAAATTTACGTGTATTTTTCACATTTTTTTACTGCCCGGGAAAATCTAGACGACCTATCGAAATATTAGTTATTTTATGTTGCAGACAATTAAATTACCTACAACTTAAGTTATTTAAAGTCATATTTCTCCAATTTGTTAACTGTAAAATTAAATTTGAACACGGAAAAATCAGATTTCGAAAATAGTATATTATTATTGCAAAAAGTGATGGATGTTGATGAAATTTATGGAAAAAACGGTCAATTCAATGACCAACATGTGTGCCAAAGACCGATTTAATTGAAAATGAAATTGTTGGTCCAGGTTAATTAATCTCGTTCGTTTTTTTGCAACTAAATTAATTACTAAACGTTAATTTTAGAAGTTAATATCGTAGGTTTTAATTGATCCAAAGAAAAGTATAGAAAAAGAAATATTTCAAAAAGTTGAAATTAAGTTTCCTTTTACAACTAACAAAATAGGACGTGCAAAATTGCGTTATAAACAAATCGTCCCAAGATCAGGCAAAAGCTGCTCGAGAATTCGATCTTTTTGCATTAAATAGAGCTTATATTTAAGGTAATTTTATTTACTGTAGAAACAATTTCCATCACTCCATAAAATTTGATTTAAACTATTAAATTTGTTTTAGAATATTATTTTCACTTTCATATCTTTATTGTTCGATTTATCCAAAACGATGAATTGTCGTAATTTGTTTATAGGGTACACTTTGTATAAAATTTAAAGCTGATGCGGGAAAACCGCGTCGTCTACAATTTGCTTTGGAAAAATTCTCTTTGTATTAATTCACGTCATCAATATATCTTTTCATTGACGAGTTGTTGGGACGACGATTTATTTTTACGATATAGAAAATATGTGTATTTTATTTACAAGAGTGCCAAAAAAAGACTAACGAACTTCGAGAACTGGTGATGCTCATCAGAAGCGAAACAATTATTACATTATAAGGGCGCTACAGAATTTTAATGGGTAAATTAAACATTTTTATTTCGCTGCAGTTTTAATTATTATTTTCAGATCCACGTTAAATTTTACATAGAAATCGACTGTGTTGAAATAAAATTTACATATACCTAATTCTGGCGTAATAATCCATAGTTCAGGCAAGGATGACAAATATTGTTTATCGTAATCATATATGTAGTTCCAATCAGGGACACTAAATATAAACATTTATGTCGTCCTACAACTAATCTTTACAGATCTCTTTACTTTATATGCCGTTTGTTCTATATACAGGGTGGAGACTTTAACTGGAACAAATTCGCCACCGAGGAGCTGAATAATTTTTCGAAAAATCCTCGAGACAAGTCAACGTTTGAAGGTATTTACCTACCTTTTTCAAGCAATATGCGATATTAGACCTTCAAGAAGGGCGGAAACCATCCCCAACTTTTTTTTTAAATGCAACAATATGGCGTGTGACCCCTCACTGGAAAGGTGACAGAAAGCGTACTGATCCATTTATTATTTTTCATTAGATTGAGGGTTGCATAACATTAAAATGTAATTGTTAAGTTTATTACTTTTCTACGCAACAGTTGCTCAAAATGTGCACCACTTACTTGTTGGCAACACCCTAATCTGTGATAGGTTTCGTCCCTTACATTACGTAACATTTCCGGTGTTATTGCCCTGGGTCTTATTCTTTCCTTCAGCTTATCAATATTATTCGGTTTTTGAATGTAAACCTTACTTGTGAGATGTCCAACCAAATAATAATAACACTTAGAAAAGTATAGGGTCAATTGAAAACTTTTGGTTATCATATTTAATGACGACAGAGAAGCTATAAACATGAAACCTGAATACCCTGATCGTATGACCCTGAAACATAAACCGCAAGTTTTTGTAAATCTCGGGAACTTCAAAACAAACGTTTCGATTGAAAACAATTAATTTTATTCCAGTAGTTCAGAATCATTGAGTAATATTGAATCTATAAAGTCTAAATCAATGAACCTAAAACCTAACCACACGGCACATAAAAAAATTTGGGAAAACAATCAGAAAAAGTAAAAAGTATATTATAGACTTTTCCTTACCATTTTCTAGATTCTATATTAATTAATAATTATGGAGTATCGGTGTGTTTTTGACTATTTCTAGAGAAATGTGGACCTTGCTGAGAAAATTCAAAGTGATCCTTCACTGCCTCTTCTCCAATATGTGGTTACCATATCGGATTTTCAAAATCTACTACTATGAGTTAGAAAGTGTTTATGACATAAGAAATATTTTCTGTCAAACATCTTTGTATGTTGAGTCTGTAGTCCTTTTGCAATTCTTTAACACAAGATATGCAAGCTCTTTTATACCTACAATCTGGTGCACACAGATTTGTGTTTGATTTTTATATCTTCATTGAAAAAACATAATAGTACTTCTTTGACTGTACAATATCGTCGTGAGTTCTTGCGATCAAAATGTTGAAAATAATAAATATGTAAACAATTACTCATTATTTATTATTTAATATTTATTAATATATTTTACAAAAACATGTTAGTATGCATACTTAATTAAATAACCAGTAAATAATTTAGAAGTCATTAGCTCTAAGAAGAAAGCACAAATAGCGGCAACGTGCCCAACTACGAACATCAAAAAGACTGGAAGCAGATTGTCAAATTTCAAAGTACGACTTTCAGTAACGTCAAAGTCGCTGATTTGTTTCCTTCTTGGTTTCAAACTATCCTCCTTTAGTTTACCTATAATACCAGTTTCTCTCAAGATACTAACAGCTTTGTTAATATGACTGTATAAGGGAGACCCTTTCTGTATGATGATACTTATCGGGTAGCTCACAACGTCGTGCCTGAAGCAATAAATCATAGGTCCCTTCTTTTTTGATATAAAGTTGTTGAAAACGTAATTAACTCTTATTCTAGATGTGCAAAATGCAGAATCTCTCCTTCTAGCTACGAAATCCATGCACTTCTGGAAATCAAAACAATCTTTGTATTTTTGTAGGACTAGTTTATCTCCGGCGAAGAACCTCTTAGAATTCTGTCTAAAGTAGGTCTTCAAATTGTACTTATAGATATCCTCTTGGCTTCCATATTTTTGAATATTGCTGTCGTCTGCTAGAATACTGGTTAGGTAGGTTTGATAAGCAATATTAACATAGAAACTGAATATGACAAAAATCATCACCAAATATCGCACTTGGAAAACTTTAGGTAGTTTGTTCAAAGACATTGACAAAGCTATAGTAAACTGGTACAGGAAAATATTAGAAATGCTTATATAGCATGAATATTCTTCCTGGCTATGAGAACTGGCCCACCAGATCAGGATTGCCACCAAGAAGTATATCGAGAAGATCAGTATCCAAACGGTTGGTCGTACTATATCAAACATCCTTTGGAACTTGGTGAAGACTGGATAGTTTGGAACACACCATCTTATAGAATCAAAAATATAAGGAGTAGAAGCTTCAAAATGAATATATCGGAGAGGAGTTAGTGAGTAACCACCAATGAGTATATCAATTGTGTTGTTTTTCAAATATTGGAATCCACCAGTTGCAATACCATTATCGTAAATGTCGCCAGGAGAACTGATTTTGATTTCTTTGTGGGATATAGTTATGTTAGAAAACTTAGCTATAATATCAACCAATTTCATTTCCAGAAATCTAAATTCTGGGTAAGATTTGGGATGGTTCAAACGAAAGTCATATTCTCCTAGATTTATGGTACCAGCCGTCGCCCTACAGTTTTTAAAATGTCCAAAGCTTTCATTTTTATATAAAGTAGTGTTGCTTTCAAAAGTTCCTACAGTACAGGATCCTATTAAAACAATAAAATTAACGCTATTTCCACAATTTCCATTTTCAAAAGGATTCCAGGTTAAAAATGAAAAACTTTGGCTGTCGTCTTGGTTGGCTAGCATTATTACCACGTTTATAACGTTGTAATTCAAAAGTAAATTAAATATTTTCTTGGTAATTTTTATGTTTTCTTTAAAGTTGTTCCGGGATATAATTAAGAATGTTGCTCTTGGATTCCAAGACAAATACTTTTCCAGCACTTTCAAAATAATTTCAATTTCATAGACGTGTTTGAAAGAAATTAAATACATATCAATTTTAGACCAATAGATTTCAGAGGTTTCAGTGATATTATCTTTTACGTTTCGTACTGCTATGGACCATTTCAATTCTTCTTGAAGTCTTTGTAAAATGTAAACGTCCTTCATAGATGATGAGCCATCTTGTGAGGATTCTGCAGAGAATATAAAAAGTATGTGTTTTCCTCCTATATATTTCTCAACAGCTAAATGTACGCACTGTGATTCTCGTAAATTATTTTTCGTTTCAGTAATTTCTTTAAAGCCACAAATAAATTTAAATAGAAACACCATCAGTAGAAATTTGACAAACATCATGGGTAAAACTTGTAGCTATCCTTTTTGAGAGTGAAAAGTGGCACTGAAAGTGAAAGAAAAAACAAAATAATAGATCAATCTGAACTTTTATGTACAGTTTCTTTTTAATGTTAGTGGCAAACTAGTTAATATTAAAAAATATATAGTGCATTAGAGAAAGGATAAAAATACTTTTCTAATTTACTTATTAGAGTTTGTATTTTTACTTTAATTGAAGGTCACTGATTTACCGATTAAACGGGGCTACCTATTTGCTCCTGATATTACTTTGTGACAGTTAATATAAGAACGATAAATGTATGTCCTTTGATCTTACTTTGAAACTATGAATTCTTTCTATGTGTATTTTATAAAAAAATAAGCTACATAGCCACCATCTTTTATCAGCTGAAATGACTAAGTATATAAAAATAAATAATATACAAGTATATTGTTCTATGACTTCTTCCTTATGTAATACAATTTTACATTGGCAATTTTAGAATTAAAATCATGCTCACCAGAAGTGTTCAAGGATAATCAATGTTTCGAAAAATTAATTAATTTAATCCATCTTCCTTCAAACTACATTCAGAATTACTACTATATTTTCAATTGCGTGCGTATCATAATAGTTTTTCAAAGTGTCATTACGTTTTGAATATTACTATCATATTGTGACCTATGAAAGTTTTCATAGTGTTAGTTATTTATACTCGTATTTTGTTAAAAAAAAAGAAAACTCCGCACTTATGAACTTTATTCTCAATAATCTCATTTCGCACTCCTCTCGCCGATCGCCACATCTACCGTCTGCCCGATGATCCTGTCCCGCTCGATTTTCCAGCCGCTCGGCCTCCTGCCTGGCCCAATGGCGAGTTCGGGGGCGTTCGCAAAGGGGTCTCGCTAACACGGCCGGCCTGACTATTGTTTTGTTCTCGAAAAATTGACCATGCTCTCCACCTGCAGGAAGAAATACGTCGCAAATTAACAATAATTCAAAAACAAATTAACAGGCAAGACTCTACAGCAGTACATGCCGAAATTTCATCAAAATACCAGGCAAGACTCTACAACAGTACATGCCGAAATATTGTCAAAATACCAGGCAAGACTCTACAACAGTACATGCCGAAATATCATCAAATCACTGTCACACAATTTCCAGATTAAATAAGTTCTTTTCAGGTTTTTCAATTTAATAAACATCAATTCGGTTACCTTCATCATCATCAATACCTTCATTCTCAAGTATATCCAATATATCATTCATGTCAATTGACAAGCACCAATCCAATGGCCAAGGCCTTAACTGCTCTTTGGCGGCTTTTAATATGATTTTGTTTTTACTAATCCTTTTTAACTCAAAACGACCTTCAGGTGTTGTACCCAAAACTTCATAAGGACCCATAAATTCGAATTTGGTTTTACTAGCATGCATTTTACTTGCTCTATAGACTAACACATAATCCCCAAAAAAATAATGTACGTTATCACGCCTCTTCTCGTTAACCTTGTCCTCTAGGGTTTGTTGTGACTTTAGTCGTTCTGCAAGACGCTTTCGATCCAACCATCCAAGATCTTTACTTAGGTCAGTTAGAGCAGACTGTATAAGTGGCGTACTAGTTTCAATCCCAGTCAAAATTTGTAGTGGCGACATTTTGGTCGTTCTTTGTATTGTAGTGTTCAGTATCAATTGTAGTTTCCATAACGTGCAAGGCCATTCAGATGCAAGACGATACGTATTTACAGTACGCATATAACGTTCTACCTGGCCGTTAGCGCGGTGTACATCAGGTCTAACAAAATGCAATTATCAAGAAATTCAACAATTCATGAGTTTTTAAAATTTAATCCTGCGTCCATTATAATTAATTTTGGCGTACCAAATAACGAAATGAAATTTTGCAACACTTGCTCGGATTCGGCTGATTTTAATGTTAAACACATATTTATACTCATTAGTAGCAGGTAATGGCCCTAAACAATCTATATGAATTGTTTGCAATGGTTCGGTTGGTTTTTGTGGGTATTTTATAAAACCTTGTAAAGGGCCTGTCCGAGATTTCTTTACGGCACATACTAAGCAATGCTTAACATAATTTTTTACAAAGGACCGAAGTCGAGGAAACCAAAAATGTTCTTGGATTGATCCAATGGTCTTATCAACTTCTATGTGACATTGGTCATCATGAAATAAGCGTAATAATCCCAATCTACCATGACGGGGGACAAAGAAATGAATTATTTTGGTTTTATCGGGTAATAAAGTTTGGTAACACAACAACCCATTTTTTTCCACGTATTGATTCGGATCAAGTTGTCCTCCGCGTAGTGAAGTGAGCATTCTTTGCACCTCTGCATTACTTTTTTGTTCGATGTGTAGCCATTAATCATGTTTAGTAACCCGTAATATACTCGTAGATATCGGATTCCGGCTCAGAAAATCTACGTGGCTCAACGATGAACCTTTACGATAAACAATTTCGAAGTCAAAATCTTGTAGATAGGTCCACCATCTCGCGATACGCGGAATAATTTCATTTTTCTGCGCCGTTGTCTTAATAGAATTACAATCAGTAACTATTTTGAATCTGATACCAAGTAAATAAAATCGAAAGTATTTTAATGAATTGATTATTGCCAGTCTCGAGCTCGTAGGAGTGGTATTTGGCTTCAACCGATGTAGTTCGTTTACTATAATATGCTACGACTTTATTTTGTCTGTCATGTTTTTGCATGAGTATGCCACCGTAACCAACTGAACTGGCGTCCGTATGTAATTCTGTCGGCAAATCAGGATTAAAAACAACAAGTAAAGGTTCAGACGTGAGACAAGATACAACATATTGTTTGGCTCGCTTGTGCTCATCAGTCTACATAAAAGAAACATCCTTCATCTTGAGAGCTGTAATACAAGCTGAAATGAAATAAAACCATAAAATTGCTATTACAGAATTATGAAATTGGAATGCGATGACGTTTTAAAAGAAGGGTAAAAAGATAAATACCGGTTCTTTGCCAAATCATCACACATCCGTACAGATAAATAAGGAGCATCAGCTTCTTGTCCCTGAGGAATTACATAAATAAATCACAATAGACCATAAGCTGATACATAAGTTTAGTTTTTCTGCAATTGTATGGTATTGTTTTATGTATTTTGTTGTTAAAATTTGTGTTTTAAATTCTAAAAATGTAAGAACAACGATAAATAAGATTATATTTGCAAAATAGTTTTATTTTCTTTCTTATTAGTTTCGGTTACGCCATCATCAGGGGAGAAGAAAGATAACAATCACTGGAAAAGAAATTGCTGTATAAAATATTAATTAATAAAATGATGGTTGGATGATGGAAACATGAAAATATCAGTATATTTAAAAAAAAGTTAATTTATTAATTGTCCTCGATCGTTTTCCCTAAAAATGTTGTGTTCTTTTTAATATACATAATTTGCCACAAACTATTCAAATACATATGCATAGCTATTTGAAAAAAAAAAAATATGCTTAGCTATTTGAAAAAAAAACATCTTAAAATGCAGAAATGTGTCAATTACATTACTGAATTTCCTGCTAAACTCTATTAAAAATGATTAGCTATAGCTAGGAGAATTAATTTCTTAAATTATGTGCAGCTATTTGGTGTTAAAGGGTATAACACATTTGACGAGAAATTATGAAAAATTTTAGAATTAATTTGAATTAGCTTAATATTAAAGATATATAAAATATATTACCTCTAGAGTTAAATGCTTAAGTTTATACAGTATTTTATTAAGCCTTATACGAAGTAACGAGCATGTAATGGACGCTATAAAGAATAAATCTGATACCATTATTGCTTTTTAATGGTACTACATCGTTACGGAAAATTATTATATACGAAAGTAGAAAACGAAAAGCAAATGTGCATATTAGGATCTATCATCTATGTTTATGAAAATCTATAGTATTTTCATTGGAAACTAATCAAAATAAACAATTGAAGACCGCTTTTCTAATTATGTAATAGTATAGGTAAAAGACAACAGTAGAATGACGAAGATACAGGGTTACTCACGCAACTGGTTCATTAGAAGGATACGAAGTTACCATGATAGGATTCTGATGAGCTTTGCAATGAAAACATTTTCAAAACTGTTGCACTTTGTTATTTTAATTAAAACACTCTGTATATTATTGCATTTTTGGATTCTACGTTAAATTTTAGGATTACTTTGTATAAGCTTTTCCATATTTAAAATTACCCGTTTTCAAGATAATGCGATTTAAAAAAAATTGCATGCAGACTGTTCACTTTAAAGGTATATTAATCAGAAACAGTTCACGCGGAATTCTTTATTTTTGGGTCAATGAAAGTAGAAGTCATGAGGTTCTTTACGATGTTTTCAAAATTAGCCAGTTTTATACAGGACCCTGAAAACTAATTGACAAACCTGAGGAAATTGAAATGTGTGTTGTCATTTTTTTAAATTTAACATCATGTATAATTTCGCATTTTTGGATTTACTAGAAAAATCTATGTCGGTACATACAAAGGTTGCTAAGTTATTCTTGATGGTTTCTGATTTATCATCACACTTTCGTATAAGAAACTCATAGTTACCTTTGAAAACAAAAGGTTATGCCCTGTCAAAGTATCAAAAAAAGACGCACTGACGTTTCTGTGTTTCTAAAAATCGATGAAGTGAATAATTATTCGAATAGTGATATTTTAAATTTATTCTTTATTCGTGGCGAACATTTAATGAAAGATATCCTCATTTACAAGCAATGACAAAAAATAAATTTAGGAATCAAACTTTTGCGTTTCGGGAAAGTTAACAGCAAGAATGTTGCCATTGAAAAATTACTTATAATGACTAAAAACAAGTTAACAAATAAGACAGTATGAATTAAAAGTTTAAATGTTCTATATGGCGTCCATTTTGTTCTAGGCACTTTAGCACTCTATTCTCCACTTCGTTAACAGTAGCACTTCTATGGTGATAATTTTGGAGCCTCTGGAAACTAACCCTAATTCTATTTAAGAGATCATCCATGGTAAGAATAGGTTGGGAGTAAACTTGGCTTTTTATGTATATCCCCACAGGAAAAAGTCGACAGGAGTCAGATTAGGAGATCTAGACGGCCAACTCCAAAGTCCGTTACGACCAATCCAGCGTTCACCAAACATTCCTGTGACTTCTTGATATACTTCGTGAGTAGAATGTGCTGGAACTCCATCCATTTGATACCAACAACTATTTAGCACATTCAACGGAGATTGTCTAAGAAGTTTGTGACAATCCCTCTCAGGAGTTGTAGATATTTAGGCTTTCATTACAAATTTCGTAATGAACTTGGTCGCCCATAATCATTGCAAATACGTTGACACCAAGAGAGCCCTGATGGTGGGCTTCCTTTATAAAGTGTGGAATTTCACGGGCCCAGTTGTGCATATTCCTTCGATTTATTACACCGTCTCTGGTAAACTTAGACTCATCCGTTCAAATGATTTTTGATAAGAACTGTGGATTCTCTTGAATTTTTATGAGTAAAATTTGCAAACTTCCGTTTTTCTCCTGTCGTATCCTGGGCGGAAAGCTTGTAAAATTGTGAAGGAGAAACGATGCATTTTGTGTTTTTTTTTTAGGATTCTCTGAATCGAAGAATATGATAAACCTAAGAAATACAAATTATATTAATGATGTAATAATTGTAAAAATGAAAATAACAGTGAAGATCTTCCTAAATCGGTAGAAGCTGTTGGTATCGAAATATTTGGATAAGAATGAAAATATCCCCCAACACCGTAATTTCATTTCCTTCATCGGCTGTTACAGGACTCGGAACATTTTTCTTGCTGTTACCTTTCCCAAAACGCAAAAAGTTTGATTCAATCTTCCTAAATTTCTTTTTTGTTATTGCTGATAAATGGTATCTTTCATTAAATGTGCGGCATGTCCTGTTTAGTACCTTGTTACATTCGCCATGAATAAAGAATAAGTTTAAAATATCACTCATCAAATAATTATTTACTTCATCCATTTTTAGGAACACAGAAACGTCAGTGAGTCTTTTTTTGGTGCTTTAATAGGGCATAACCTTTTGTTTTCATAGGTAACTAGGAGTTTCTTACACGAAACATTTTACATTTTAAATAAAAAAGTGGTGATAAATCAGAAACCACCAAGAATAACTATAGCAACCCTTGCATGTACTGACGTAGATTTGTTTAGTAAGTATACAGGGTGTTCCATTTAAAAAAATGTCTTGCACACGATTGAATTTCTTCGGGTTTGTCAATTAGTTTTCAGGGCCTTGTAGCTGGCTAATTTTGAAAACATCGTAAGGATCCCAATGACTCCTACTTTCATTGACCCAAAAATAAAGATTTCCACGTGAACTGTTTCTGAGGCATATACTTTTGAAGCCAGCAGTGCTGTAGGTATTTGTTTTTTAAATCGCATTATATTGAAAACGGCTAATTTTAAATATGAATAAGTTTATACAAAGTGGCCCTAAAATTTAACGTGGAATCCAAACATGCAATAATATACAGGGTGTTCCCAATAAAATAACGAATTTGGAGGCAACTTGCGGTATAAGCGGAAGTGCAACAATTTTAGAAATATTTTCATTGAAAAGTTCATGGCCGGTAACCTGGGTATTCAAATTGCGTGAATAACTCTGTATAATTCAAAAATTGTAAGTGCGTAAACTCAAGTCAGTAATTACAAAAACATACAATATTTTGAGAATCATGTTTATTCATAGAATTAAAGCACTACATTGTAAATTAATTATTATTCTAGACCACAGTGCGATAATTTTAAGATAAATATTGGATTTAGGTGCCGCCATATTATTTTCTTCTATTCAAACGATTCTGATAACACACAGAATCAACTCTGTCAGTCCACACAATACAAAAAAAAAAACAATGGTTATATTTTTGAGATTCTTAGTCACCAGTTGTCTTGTGTTTTGTATAGATGCAAATTTTACTAAAGTTTCCAGAAATAATATCTTACTTTCGAGACGGAAAAGATATGTCGCTTTTCCGATGGGAAGTAATTTAGTGGTAAGTGTTGTTATATTTTCTCTCAATGACTATAAATAATGTCATGTATTAATTGGTGCTAATTTCTATTAAATCCGATAAACAATAACGTGTTTAATTACTTTTTTTAAGATACCAGCTTAAAAAAATATTACTAGATCCTAATGGCGGGGGATGCACCAAAAGTTGATGAGATGAATTATGAAATTTAGCGATAATTTTAAAATTTTGATAAGCAACTTTACTAGTAATGATGAAAGTTAAGTTAAGCACTTAAACGGCGCCACAGATTAGTGGTACTATGAACAAATACGTGGAATATAAAAAAAGAAGAAATTAATATTGAAATAGGGTATGGGCAAGATCAGTTATTTATAATGTTACATTATTGTTTGATTTTTTCAAATAAATATGTAAGGTAGATCTTTTTTGAATCATAACAAGCACTAGAAAAATTGTCATAAGGGGAAGACAATTCCAAATTTAGAAAAAAATTATACGCATTATCAAGTCTTTTCGATTATTTTATATTTGAGTAATTAATATTAAATAAAAAGGAAGCACATAATATTAGACCGTGAGTTAGCGCACATGGATGTGGCGTCATCAAAAAATGTCTGGCATTTTGAGGTCTAAAAAGGTAAGTTATTTAATGAAAATAAGGGTGGTTTTAAGGGCCGACCCGTGTTCGAAAATTTGAAAAGTCAATTTTCTTTTGCATAAAATAATTAGTTTTTCACTCATCTTAAAGTGTCTGACAGTTAATGCAAAAATAGATATTAATAAGTACCTAGCAAATTTCAAATGCCAGACGGTTTTAAATAGCCGAAAGGGTGGTTCGTAGGGGTGCACTTGCAAGAAGAAAAAAAAAATCATCATTTACTTTTTGTCTAGCAATCGAAAGAATAAAAATTTTTGTTACGAAAATGATAAAAATAAATTGCCAAACGGTTTCCAATGTTCGGAGTCCAGTTTCTCTGCGGAAAATTATGTGAACATTTTTAACATTTTTCAGTAATCTTAATGTACAAAACAAGAGGGCCATTATGTTTGCGATATTATAAAATGTTATTTATTTTTCAATGCCAGACAAATTGGCCGGTTCGATAATTTATAAATAAATAAAAAAACGTGTGAAAAAATTTATAAAAATTTTAATAATTTATTTTTGTCTGGCATTTTCCATTTCAATTAGAATGCTCGTATAAACACAATATATAAATGCCAGACAAGTTGAGCTTTTCGAAAATGTATAAATGAATTAAAAAGTTAACGAAAACTTTTGGTTTTCTTTTTTTTTCTAATTTAAAGGATTTATTTTTGTCTGGCATTTTGCATTTCTATTGAAAATACATATTTATATTTCAGGTTAAAACGCCAGACAAGCTGGGTAGTTCGAAAATTAAAAAAAAAAATAAATTAATTAAATAGTTGTAAAAAAAATAATGAAAACTTCTTTTTTTGTCTGGAAATTCGTTTTTCAATAAAAAATACATTTACAAACTCAAATTAAAAATGCCAGACAAGTTGGGCTGTTCGAAAATATATAAATAAATAAACAAAGTTGTAAAAAATACAATTTCTCATTTTTTTCGACTTTTTACCTTTATATTATAAGCTGTAATTACTCGGGAAACATACTCAAGATACTATTTCCGACGTAAAATTTCCTACTGAATCTGATGCTGTCAACGGAAGTGACTTACCAAGAAAAGCTGGAAAATAGGAAAAACCTTCGTAAATTTAAAAAATTCAAATTTTAAATTAAGAAATTAAATTGCAGGAAGATATTATTTAAAACATGAATTTTAAATGAATAAAAGTGCTTATTTCAAAATTTTCTAACCCATAAGGGTACAAGTGGCTTATATCCAGTAAAATCACTGTGCTGCGCAAGCGTATCTCCATGAGACGCATTCCAACTTGGTGGGTATTTCTTAATTCAAATATGATTTAAAATGTGAATTTTTTAAATTTACGGAGCTTTTTTCTATTTTCCAGCTTTTCTTGGCTAGGCAAGTCATTAATTATTTATTTATTTATAAATTTCCGAATCGGCCAATTTGTCTGGCATTGAAAAATAAATAACATTTTATAATACCGCAAACACAATGGCCCTCTTTTTTATACATTAAGATTACTGAAAAATGTTAAAAATTTTCACATAATTTTGCGCAGAGAAACTCGACTCCTAACATTGGAAACCGTCTGGTAATTTCTTTTTATCATTTTCATAACAAAAATTTTCATTGTTTCGATTGCCAGAAAAAAAGTAAACGTTGATTTTTTTTTCTTCTTACACGTTCCCCCTATGAACCACCCTTTCGGCTATTTAAAACCGTCTGGCATTTGAAAATTGTTAAGTACTTATTAGTGTCTATTTTTGCATCAACTGTCAGACACTATAAGATGAGTGATAAACTAATTATTTTATGTAAAAGGAAATTAATTTTCCAAATTTTCGAACACGGGTTGGCCCTTAAAACCACCCTTATTTTCATTAACTAACTTACCTTTTTCAGACCTCAAAATGCCAGACATTTTTCAGTGACGCCACACCCATGTGCGCTAGCTCACGGTCTATATGTTTTAATAATTGAAATTTGTAGTTATTATGTAGAATGCTTTTTTAATATCTTCTCAACTTAAAAAAATGATTAATTTGTTTCTACACCAAATGCTTTATTTTCAATCAATATTTAAAATATTATTTACTATATTTTCGTTACTATAAAATATTGGTGGTTTTTTTACAACCCCATTAATATTTTTTAGATGAAAATAATATACATTTATTTTTATTTTGTTCTTATTTTTTGTAGATCTCAATGGCAGCTGTGAAAGCTTTCCTCCAGGTCCAGCCGACAGGTTGGAATATACTGTTCGAGGTCGATGTCCCTTTCGCTTTACCCAGTGAGCCATTGTTCTTCAAAAAAAAGAAGAAACATAAGAAGGAGAGAAGGAGTATTTATTCTCAACTGGATACAGCCCTCACAGAGTAAGAATATTGCCAAGAATTGTCTGAAATAATTTATCACCGCTATTACTTCGGAAAAAGTATAATGCGACATGTAGCTCTGCTAAATACAGGGTGATTCATTAATAATGGGACAGAGCTTAAGGGCATTTTGCTGACCTGAAAATAGAGAGATTAAGCCAAATATGCCTTATCCGAATGTTACTCCTTTTCGATCTACAGGGTGTTAAAGTTGAAAAAATATTTTCGATTTTTTTTAATATCTTGAGCATCTTTGAACGGATTGTCTTGAAAGTTTGTACACCTATGTTTTCTGAGGTGGTAATTACGGAAATGGTAACTATTTTGCAATCACATCTAGGATGCGCTAATTGTAGTGTTCCGTCGGAGTAAACATATGTCAAACTTTTTTGTCCTTCAAAAATCTGAATTTCCAATAAGAAATTATTAAACTACGTTCAATTCTAAATAAAAAAGATATACCTGTTAAAAATCGATAAACTTAACCGTTTTCGAAATAAGAACGATTTACTATTTCTTTACAAAATTATTTGTTTGAACGTACGCCTTTAAATAAGATGACTTAATTACGAATTAAGACAAACACAGTAACAACTGAAAATTTTATTATGCTTAAGTCTAATTACAAAAGATTCTCAAAGTGGCGACCATTGTTTTCAATACATTTTTTTATTCTCTCGTTAAAATTTTGTCTGACACTGAATAGACTTCTTTGTTGGTCTCTGATAATGTTAACAGATTCTTGTATTTTTGCCCACAGCTCTTCTCGAGTATGTATAACATCTTTATAAACTAAAGATTTAACGTTACCCCAGAAATAAAAATCTAGGGGATTTAAATCAGGGCTACGCGCAGGCCAAGGCACTTCGCTGCCGCGACCAATCCAACGGTTTCGAAAACTTATATCAAGATATTCTCTTACTGGTCGGGAGTAATGTGCGGGAGCACCATCATGCATAAACCAAAAGGTTTGCCGTAAATTTAAGGGGATATTTTCAAGAACGAGTGGCAAGTCATTTGTTAAAAAATTTAAATAATTTTCCCCATTAAGTGGACGGGGTAACACAAATGGTCCCAAAATGTTATCGGAAAGTATTCCACACCAAATATTTATTGAGAATTCATGCTGAAAATGTTGTTCTCGTGGCAAGTGAGGATTTTCCAGTTCCCAGGAATGGCTATTTCTCCAATTAAATACACCGCGCCGGGTAAATGTAGCTTCGTCCGTAAACAATATTTTATTATAAAATGTAGGGTCAGCATTTTGTTGCCGACGAAGAAACTGTGCGAACCGAAATCTACCAGGAGGATCTTGTGGCATCAACTGTTGAACCGGACGAAAATGGTAAGGATACAATTTTTCTTTGTGGAGTATTCTGAAGACGGAAGGCTGACTTACACCAGTAGCTGATGAAATTCGGCGTGTGCTTGTTTGCGTGTTTTCGGCAATTCGCACTAAAACATCCTCTTCTTGCTCCGCCGCTAATACTTTAGGCCTTCCAACGTCTCGTTTAGGGCGAAATGATCCCGTTTCTCCTAATATGTTGTACAACGTCTTGAAAAGCTTGTGGTTAGGTTGTCTGTTATTTGGATATAACTCCAATTACCTCGTTGCTGCATGACGGCCACAAAAATTTTCTTGGGCATACACACATACCATGTTTCTCATTTCAACAAACGAATATTAACAAATTATGACGCGACATTTTAATGAAAAAATTCACAAACGAAGAAGAACTAAACTGTCTAGTATTTATAAGCTGCTTAGAATTGACATAAATAATACATGACATTTCATTGACAGTGGCCTACTTCATTTAAGTCATCTTATTTAAAGGCGTACGTTCAAACAAATAATTTTGTAAGAAATAGTAAATCGTTCTTATTTCGAAAACGGTTAAGTTTATCGATTGCAAAATAGTTACCATTTCCATAATTACCACCTCAGAAAACATAGGTATACAAACTTTCAAGACAATCCGTTCAAAGATGCTCAAGATATTTAAAAAAATTGAAAATATTTTTTCAACTTTAACACCCTGTAGATCGAAAAGGAGCAACATTCGAATAAGGCATATTTGGCTTAATCGCTCTATTTTGAGGTCAGCAACATGCCCTTAAGCTCTGTCCCATTATTAATGAATCACCCTGTATATATAAAAAATGTATTTTTTGTATATTCAAGTAGATGTATCTATTACATCAGATATCCTTAGAATTTTAAATGATGTCTGCTTTAAATATATTAGGGTTTTTTAAATTGATACTATTTCTTTTTATTTCATGTCAAACGAAGTTGTACAGGGTGTTTCATGGCGAATTGTATATACTGTATTGGCGGAAGTCAAAATTTGTGGATTTTTGAATTTTCACTGAACTTTATTTTGGATCATTTGTGGAAATTAATTTTTCTTCCTATAAACCATATACGGTATGTGAAACGTTGTGAAACCCCCTGTATATGTAAAAGTACACCTTTATACCAAATATCTAGGCATGTAACGATAAGTTAGATGTTAAAAATTACCTAAAATTAATAATCTAATATATCGAATTAAAAGCACCACGAAAAAACAAATACCCGACTTTGTGAAATAATTAAATAACCTAAAGAAACAATCTAGTCTAGATTTATGCGTAAAGCCTATTTTGGACACACCTTAGCACGAAATTCAGCCACGATACATTAATTAACGTATTTCTGCATTAGGTTATAATCTAAAGGCAAGAATAATCTATTAATGCTATAAATAATATAAATAATCAATTTTAGATAACGCTGTTCTAATATCTTTTTAGAAGTGGTCTTAACGGTACCGCTTGTGTAAGAAGGATTATTTGCGATGCTCAACAGTTTATTCCAACAAAAGGGAAATCCTTGGTAAAGGACCTCCTGTTAGCTATATTCACGTACGTTGTTCAAAATGATACTTAACTTATATTAATATATTTTATATTAAATTCCATAGGTCTTCAGAACCTGATTACGATGAAAACTATCAGGGACATTGTGACAGAGACAGCTGGACAGAGTGTGAAGTACCGTTTCTCGACTTCATTTTGAAAAGCTTCGAAATGCGGGAAACTTCATGATTGCTGGAGGTTCAGTTTTATTAACGCTCGCAGGCCAGAGCAATTTTACACCGAAATAGGAAAATATTATTTTGCTAATATAACTAAGATAGCATATTATCATTTTAAAGAATATTCATAACTTTTCTATGATGTAAATGTTGTAAATTAATTATTTAAATTTATTATTTCAGATTCGATATTTTGGTGGATGCGCCACGACCATAACCTGTGACACAAGGGTATTATTTTTTATAGACTGATATACTTATTATTTCTAAAGGATTAATGGACAGTTTATTTGTAAAAAATAATCAAATAATTGGAGATTTAATTGCAACGTTATCATTGGACTATTAATTAATTATTATTATTAATTATTTATATAAAAAAAATAATCCTGTGTAAAATAAGAATTGATTATATTTTCTGAAAAAGCATAGGTACCAATAGAAACAAAAAATACCTTTTACATTTTGTTGATATCTGTCTCTATTTTACAGCAAATTGGATTTTTCTTTTTCCTTTCAAATTAGCCAGATACTGTGCGCTAATGGGTTTTTAAAATTCCTATTAGAGGTATTTCGGTTAGTTTCCACTAATTTATATAAAAAATATAGTAGCATCCTTCGAAACAATAATATTATTATTTGATTATTACAACATCGAGAGAATGATTTTCTCAAACAATGTTTACCGCCACTTATTTTTTTGCGCGAATAATTAATAAATGATTATTGCTGCTGCTAAGAGCATTAAGTACATTTCATAATAGGTGTTCAAAATGGTCACTATTTGCCTCAATACATGCCCTCTAGGGTGTTAAAATATTTAATTGTATGTACTGGAGATCAATACATGCCCTCTAGGGTGTTAAAATATTTAATTGTATGTACTGGAGATGAACCATGTCTTCTTTTAAATGGTCATAATAATATGTAGCTCTTATGCGACGTATTAATAACTTTAATTATGCTCCATATGGAGAGGTCCAGGGGGGTAAGATCTAGTGCTCTCGCTGCCCATGGAATAGGGCCCTGTTTGTCAATCCATCTGTTAGGGTAGTTGACATTTAACCAGAATGATCAGGAGCCCCAATTGCAACCACATATACCTCCTCAAGCCTTTGGCTCAAATAAAAATCTTGCTCAAGAAATTCAAGAAAGCCTAATAAGTTGACTTTTACTTGGATTCTCTTAAAGTTCTGTTAACAATCAAATAATAATATGCTACTTTGTTTTTTTATTAATTAGTTGAAACTAACCGAAATATTTCTAATAGGAATTTCAAAAATCCATTAGTTCACAATATCTGGCTAATTTGAAAAGAAAAAGAGAAATCCAATTTACCGTAAAACAGAGACAGTTATCTCGAAAAATGTAAGAGATTTTTTTGTTCCCATTGGCATGCTATTTCAGAAAATATAATCAATTATTAGTTTACACAAAACCGTACTATATTTTTTTTATAAAATATAGTCGAATGAGTTGCCCATATCTCCGCCATTGGTTGTAAAAGTCTTGATATTACAGCATTATATGGAAACTTGGCCCAATATAACGTACCAAATTTAGTCCAAATACCTCTATTATTTCAGAAGATATTTAGAGTAAATACTTATTTTTTTAAATTATTAACACCCTGTATCTCGAAAACGGTTGAGACAATTGAGACATATGGCCATTATTTTTCGTTGTACGAAGTCTCATAGATTAAAACTGAGACATTCTATATAGTCCTAAGAAACGATTGATAAACGATTTGTAACAAGATTTGTAAGATTTTGTTAATAACATAGGACGACAAAAAAATTACTTGTTTTTTGAGACGTGACCCTAGTAAAATTTTCCGCTGAATTCAAAAATGATAAAAAAAATTCTGACTTGTGAATTCCTCCCAATTTTACTAAAGATAGGTAGGTTGGATGGTTAGTTTGGATTTTTTGAATTTTTGGGGTAAATTGAGGGGGTGTGGGAGTTAATCCACATGTCAGATATTTCTTTTATCATTTTCGGATTCAGCAGAAAATCTTATTAATGATAAGTAGGATTACGGCTCTAAAATAAAAAACAAATTTGTCGGCCTGTGTAACCTTTGTTATTATTTTTTTTACTAACTGTATATAAAAAGTTATGATTAATTTTCTTCTAGACAATAAGCGCAAAATTTAAACCCTTTTAGGTTTTAAAATTTTGATGATTGATTTTTGTTTTATGACTGGCATCAACTTTAAAATTTTTTGGACTTATTTTCGGAACGCTGTATAATATAGTTGTTTTTTATAATTTCTTATGGAAATACTTTTTCATTTATACAGTCTAAAATTACTAATCTAAAAGGACGATCTTTAAAAAAATATCTTTTTATGTATAACAGCTACTGTTAACAGTACTTTTTCAAGAAGACATGTTTGTTAAAATTAAAAATATGATACTTTCAGTTAACTAACAAATAGCGGATAGTAATGGCACTTCTGTTGATGCTGCTTTTGTAAAAACTGACGAAAGAATCATAAATGTTTGACTTCAATAATGAAAACATTTTTTTATGTTTATCTACCAGATTTAATGTCATCATTGATACAGTGACGTCACATGTTTGGTAGTCATGAGGAGCGATTATAAATTTGTTGCTAATAATTTGTTCAAATTACCTGAGTATGACGTTATAATTTTACTTAATAAATAATAAATTATTATCTATTAGATATTTTAGCAAGTCAGCCTGGTTTTCCAGGATTATACCTTATTTACTGAGAAATCAGGGTATGTGGGTGAGACATAACATACAAAGTAAGCCATATATTAATTGCTACTAGTATTCATTGTCTACTAGCACAAAGATATGTCAATCTGAGGAGAACTAACATGTTCGAAACCGGCTTATGTTTGATGATTCAGATGACGAATGATTTTAGCTGTTCACTAGATATTGCGGGAGTAATTTAGCTGTATGTGGCTGTAGTCCGCAGAGTACCTAGTTGTTTCACATAATATCGTTAGCAAAAGATATGGAAAGTGGCTATATTTTCATCACATGAATTATTTCAAGATATAAAAATTTTAGACATTTTTAAAAATAAAAATTTTAAAAATGGCTTTGTGAAGTGAAACAGATAATTTTAATAGTAAAACAATGTTGAGACTTTCAGCAGAAGCCACGGCATCCTGCTAAGGATAATCGAATTCAGTTCATAAAGGGATACCGTTTTCTAAAATTAAGTTTAATTTGAATAGATAATTTTATTCCTTATGTAGACATCTTTTATTGACAAATTATCATATTCTCCTCGTACAGAAAATCTGTAGCAACCGCCACGTGATGCACATGTAAAAAATAAAACAAACATGTGATGTCTTTGTACGCATATATTAAATGACGTCCTGTATTTGGTGAAACAATTATCGAATCTTTATGTTTATTCTGACGGGTGAGTTATTGTTTAGTTGCACGAATCTGTATCGTGTTATGGTTTCTATATGGAAACTTCTAACGATTTCCTTAGCTTTGCATTTTGTGGAGGCTAATTTTACTAAGGTTTCCAAAGGAAATGTTTTACTATCTAGGCGGAGGAGGTATCTGAATTTCCCTGTGGGCAGTAATTTTATAGTAAGTTTTTTAAATTAATTGTAAGATTTAGTGTAGGAGGTGTTTGCTGTGTAGAATTTTCTGTTAAATTCAATATTAACGAGCGTTCAAATAAAAACGTGGTCAAGTTGGTTCTGAAAATTTGGACGTAGGGCGTAGCGTATAGCAAATGAACTTAAACGTCATCTGTCAAAGCGCTATATCGCCGCTATCAATTTGAATATTTTCGTTTTAAAAAGCGTTTAAAATGGTGTTTTCTCAAGAACAAAAAGTGTTTATCATAGAGTCCTACTTTAGAAATGGACGCAAGATTGATGGAATATGGAAGTATTCTATTGAGGAATGTTTCATAGAATTTCAAAATCAATTTCCCGGCGTTGTTGAGTACAAAATTTTTCAAAGTGCAGTTCAGCGTTGTGTTAATGTTTTTCGTGAAACGGGCAGTGTAACAAGAAAAGAAGGAAGCGGCCGACCTAAAAAGCGGACTGAAGAATTAAAAGAAAATGTCCAACAAATAATGGAAAATGCGCCAAGAACTTCTGTACGTGTTTTATCACAAATGGTGGGAGTATCAGTCGGTACCTGCCACACAGTGTTAAAAAAAGATTTGCGTTTGTTCTCCTATCGTTTAACTTGTCAGCAAGAACTTCATGAAGTTGATTTTCCGCGACGGGCTGTATTTTGTGAATGGTTTTTAAACAACTACGGTGAACTTCATAATATCACCTTTTTTTCTGATGAAGCCTGGTTTCATTTAAGTGGTTACGTAAACTCACAGAATATGAGAATGTGGTCTTCTGAAAAACCAGATAACTTTTTTGTCGAGGGCCCTCTACACGCTCAAAAAATTGGAGTTTGGTGTGCTCTCAATCGAAGGAGGATTTATGGACCTATTTTTTTTAATGGTACTCTTACTGCGCAAAGGTATAGAGAAGAAATTATCGCTCCTTTTGTTAACCAGCTGGAAGAAAACGAAATTACAAACTTTTACTTTCAACAAGATGGCGCAAGGGCACATACGGCAGGCGAGACGATGAATATGTTGAGGGAAGTTTTCCAAAATCGACTAATAAGTCTCAATGCTGAACATGAATTTCCACCGAGGTCATGTGATATTACGCCGTGTGATTTCTTTTTGTGGCCTTACCTTAAAAACACTATTTTTGAACTGCCTATTCCTGATTTAAACCATCTGCAGGCTCGACTTATAGACAAGATTCGTGAAATTAACAATACCCCGAGCATCTTAGAAAATGTCTTTAATTCTTTGAGGAACAGGTGTGAAAAGTGCTTGGAACAAGGAGGGGGACACTTTCAGCAGCTGCTTTAATTTATTGTTATAACAAGGAGGGGGACACTTTCCGCAGCTCCTTTAATTGTTTGTTATTGTTATCACGATTATTCTTTAAAATAAAGTTATATAGTCATTAACGTTATTGAAACTGACAGCTGCTATACAGCTCGTTGAGAAATGAGGTTAAGTTGGTCGCTATAAGCTACTCCCTACGTCCAATGTGTCAGAGCCAACTTTGACCACGTTTTTATTTGAACGCTCGTTACATCCAATTAAAATGGTTCCGATTCAAAGAAACAATTAGTATCTCAAAAATCTAGTACGGAAAAACGTAAATATCTAATGTATCCTTTTTCAATAAATATCTGTTATAAAAAACAGGTATTTATTGCTATATTGTTGAGAGAATATTACTTAACCTATATAACCAGATACAGTTACATTTTTAGAATCTCTGTGTGGTTCCATGTAAATACGGTATAAAAAAATGTTCGTTATCTTATAATTTTCTGAATGCAAAGAAATGTATTCAAAAATAAATAATTATATTGTATGTGCTGTTTGTTAATTAAGACATTGATTAATCTGGCTATGTAGATATAATTAGCAATACTTGAAACTTTTGCATCTCAAAATTCATCAATTTATACAGTAGATACATTTTTTATATAGATTTGAAGCATTTTTTATTTCTGTTTACCTGAATCTGATCTTAAGGGACATTGTATTGAACATTAAGTTAATTACTGATATTGCTGATTATAATTGGCATTTCGTATTATATAGGGTGCCTACTATTTTGATCACGGTTATCTTAAGAGATACAGAGCTCGTCGAATTTAATAATAAATAACTTGCCAAAGAGAAAATGGATTTATGATTTTCGTTTTGAAGTTACCAACAAATTTTTTTTATATTCATATGATGCTTTTTGTGGAGAACTCAAAAATATTGTCGCATTATTAATTGCAGCAAGCAAACTATTTATTTTTACAAAGAGTGCGTTGAAAACAAAATATCTATTACTTCAAATGAAATTTTGACAGTGCAGTTAAATTTTCATTGACGGTGTGAAAGTTTTTAATAAAAAATCATTTTTTATATAAAGAAGAGTGAGATATGCTTGAAACATATTATCAGCTGAATAATACGGTGAACATTTTGTTCAAAGTAATAGTTTCAAATTGCCAAGAAGGCAAACCGTATCATGTGACACATCATCGAAATCAGAAAAATGCGCTGAATTCTAGACCGCAAAATCCAATCACAATTTTAGTTTAAAAAGTCCGTCTCTTTCCATTTTCGATTCAAAATTAAATAAAAAGAAAAACTATTTTTTTTTCCATGATGTTAAAACGAAAGTCAAATTTGGACCCCGCATGTTCCTTATGGAAAATGATTTTCAGCCGATAGTTTTGAAACTATGGATTTGAATAGTTCTCGAAGCGTAGATAAAAAGTTATTATAGGCACTAAGCTGAGAAAACTATATTTTCCGAGATATAGTCGATGAAAGCTAGGAGTTATAGTACCGCGAGGTATAAATCAAACTCTTAACTTGTAAGGTCAAATAAAAAGAAGCCGTGCAATCTGTCCCAAACACATGTTCCTTACGTTATCGGGGTCACTCAATCCGAATCTGTCCTCCATTCGGCTGTGCGGATGAGTTTCAAGGTCACATCAAGATCAAATGAAGGTCATTGTAAGATCATTGTAAATGTAACATGTCCCAAACATATGTAATCATATTATAAAAATATTAAGTAATATTTTATTACAGCTTTAGAATATTTTTTATTATATTGTATTGCGCATTTGCAAAGTAAACAGTCTTAAGAGGATAACAGGTTGTAAGATGTTCCACGGCCAACCTGGTTCTGGAATTTACTAATTAATTGGGTAGGTTAAAAAATCGATAAGTAAAAACTTTTTTAACTAAAGTACATTCTTTATTAATGTTGTACTACACACCTATCAAACATCGTTGATGAATACATATGTTTTTGACTTTACTATTCATCGTAACGAATACATATTGAATCATATTCAAATAAGAAATAATATTGTCTGAAAAAAAAGGTATAGCATAAATTATAATTAAGTAATTCAATTATCAATTAATTATTTGCAATCATTGTAGTATTTAATAGCGAATCATCTGGGTACTTCACATGTGGTTGATGGCGGGCATAGCCTAAAAACCAAAAAACACTGGCCACATGAGCACAAGTCCCTACTACTCTCGCCCCTGAGTAACACGTGCAGTAATATGCTAGGATTGGATCATTATCTTGATCACCACCATAATTATCTAAGTCTTGATCCACGTTGACATAGCTAATGAATATTTGATGTCTTGCAGAATTTCGGAATCTTGAGAAAATTCGTACTCTTAAAAGTCCTGGTTCATTTATATGTTCATCCAATTGAAATTCATCATCATTTTCCCTAAGCGCCTTCTGTATACTGTATACCCTGTATAGCATCTGTATACTCGAAAGGATGGCTGATTTGGATTCAGTAACCCCGACAATCTAAGAAATATGTGTTTTGGACAGATTTCACGGCTTCTCTTCATTTGACCTTACAATGAGTTTTCTTCAATTTATACGTCTCGGTACTACAACTCCTACCTTTCGGCGACTATATTTCGAAAAATATAATTTTCTCAGCTTAAAGCCTATGACAACTTTTTATCTAAGCTTCGAGAACTATTCAAATCCAAATTTTCAGAACTATCGACTGGAAGCCATTTTCCATAAGGAACCTGCGGGGTCATTTGTCATTAGTAAATAAAATTTCGCAACTTTATCCTAATGGGCCGACTTTGTATTTCTGAAGATAATCGAGATCCCAATATTGCGGTTCGAAAAACGGGTACTCTGTATATGGACGAAATT
Source organism: Anoplophora glabripennis (assembly GCF_000390285.2). NCBI lineage: Eukaryota > Metazoa > Arthropoda > Insecta > Coleoptera > Cerambycidae > Anoplophora > Anoplophora glabripennis. The sequence continues at coordinate 92,694 of NW_019416974.1, read as the reverse complement.
TGATATACTGAGTTTAAGTGATGTTGATGAAGGCTATAAAGCTACATAACCAGATTTTTAGTAAGAAATCCCTAAAGTGATTTTCGGAATAATCTTCCCTAAAAGAAATCGTATCAGGTCATGGATTATCAACTAAATCATCATACCTATATTGAACCTCCATAACCTATGAACTGTTGACTACGGCGAGCCTAGGGGTAGATAAGGTCGCATATTTGGACTGTTTATATTGGATGGTTTTATCTTGTGCGATGATGCGCAGATTTATTTTCAGCAAAATGTTCTAGTTTATTTTAGTGAAGTTTAAAAAGTACAGTGGATTGAACAAAGAAGATCTTTAGTTTGGCCACCGTGGTCTCCTGACTTAAACCCTATAGACTTTTTTTAGGGAACATTTAAAAAATGATTTGTATTGTACTGAGATGGAGGATGATTTACGTGAACGTATTAAATTGTTGCTAATAATTTATGACTGCTTGCAGTCATCGAGGAGCATTTGCCTTGGTTCGTCAGAACTGGATGAGACGTATCCAAATGTTTTAATTTGTTTCTTCTTTGTGTGTAAACTTTTTGTACAACTTGATTGACTATTCATAATAAGTTGATTCAGAAAATTTTAGGAAAGTTACAACCAAAAAATTAGAAAATTGTTAAAATCATATTGTTACTATCTTGTTACCTATGTTTACAATTACAATTACAAAATACATGAAATTGTGAAAAACTTTCAAATGATTTTATACTCTTAAACATTATGCATCTTGGAAATTAAGAGATTTAGAGCACTTGATTGTAGAATTATTTAAAATAACACTCAATAGGTACCATCACATTTTTACGACAATCCAGTGAAATATTATTGACCGATTTAAGAAGGTATTTGTACAACTCATTTTATTTATATCTAATGAATTTCTAAATAAAGAAAGATATTACCTGTTTCCAGCATCGTAATTGTGACAGAAAAATGTATCATCAAATATGGAGAAAATCATTTGTTAATAATCACTAAATACCATTTTAAACCAAAACGAACGACGTTTATGGACATTCACCTAGTGTATTTAATTTCCATTTCTATTACAGAATTAGCCTTCTGAGTTAGGGCTAATTTCATAGGTCATTTTATTGATTATTTATATTATCGTTACTCGGATAAGAACGGAGTTTAGTGCTTCACCCGTTGGCTAATATACCGTCAAACTGCTGTTGCAACGTAAAATTTCATTGGCTACTAAAAGTTTATATGTGCGTATAAAACAGTTTATGTATTTGACTGTGGTAGGGAAATTGCATATGTATTTATAGAGTCGTCATTTTGTTAACAATTTTTTTATATTTATTTATCGCACTAACATAATTTAAAAAATTCAAAAAACAGTCAAATTTGAGTCACTTATATTTTGAAATTATATGGCGGAAATAAATTTTTGTAATTTATTACTGCCAAGAATCGTAATAATAAATTTTATGAGTTTCTGTCGACAATCATCTTAACTCTAGATAGCTTTACCATAATATTACTCTCCTTTAATTATATTTTAAGGAAGTATATCGGGTTTACTCAAATGCACAGATGTACTTGAAATTTATATAGCGTATTACCCAGTGCTCCCTCTGTGCGTCATATTTTTTTGAAAATTTTTTTGAATCTAGATTTTAAGATATTATTATTGAAAGTTGTTTATTTTAACATAGGTTTATATGGCGAAGATGGACGGTGCGGCTCTTTTTTTGCCCATAACTGAGAAAAAAATGTAGAAATTGTGAAACAAAACTTTTCCGTATATAGTACACAGTATTATCTTATTTTTGATGTAAAACTAATGCATGTTTTGAACATAGTACAGCTGTATTAATTAGAAACAGAAACCAATAATTGCATTTCTGTCTGACTTGAGGATTAATGTGGCAACGTCGCAATCAGCTGACAGCAAGGAGGGAATACATTTGAAACACTGGATAAAACTGAAATTGATTTCAAATATATACATTTTTACTAAATCCCATGTACATTGTTATCAACAAAAAATTATCCACAACAGATGATTTTTTGTAATGTTTTTAAAAAACTAGATTAATTAAAAAAGACTGGAAGCTGTGATATATTTATTGGAATAAAAAATACAGTTGATAAATCCTTTTAATATATTTAATGGTTTTTAAAAACATCGTAATCATTACCCAGCAATATTTAGGGTTACATAAAGTTTTCTTTACTTGATTAATATAACTAATAATACTTGAGATAAAAGCATTTGTACGGAATAACAAAGGAACATATATATTTCTCAGCAAACTTTATATCTAAAAAATTAGTTATAGTTGCAAAACTTTTGTAACATTACTAAAATAGAGATTAAAAACACGAACAGTGAGTAATAATGTAATTTCTATAACAGAACCTTCAAAATTGCATCCAACATTTTCTTTGACTTGGATGAGAGATGGGCGCGAGTCTCATTTCATTTGTTTAGAACTAAATTAACATAATTCTCTTTGTTTTACCAGTTCACATGATTTACGGAATAAAGGATACAAATCTTCACGAGGATAATACGATATATTTGCTATATATAATAATTATATTGTACATAGTTTACACACAATACATTTTTGAACGCGTACGCATCTTTACCCGAATTTGACGCGCAATATATCCGATGTTCGAGATCTGTAGGTTCGCAGTGTGTACAACTGTTGCCACATCTACATAGTCTTTATGCGTTCATTAAATATAATTTAAAACTACTAAAATATGATATTTTTATGTTGTTAATTAGTCAATATGTATGCTATGTGCATATGAGTAGATTTTTTTGCTATATAGATAATGTTTATTACAAATAATTCCAATAGAATTAATTTTTTTCAAATTGGCAGCTGGCTTTAGTCCCATAAGGAAAGCATAGGACCCCCTTGTGCTCCTCACTTCCCTCGGACCCCGATATACCTCCTTAAATATTTATATTTGTTAATCAGTTTATAAATTTAGCGAATTATAACAAACAACGTAAGTGAATTAATTAAATGTGCACATTATTAATGAAGTAATCCCTGACGATAATATGGGTATATTGTTAACAAAATATTCTACGCTTTTAGGTAAACAATGAGCTGAAAATGATAATTTCGATAGCGTATGTTCATCCAGTCTTTGTAATTAATTTGTGCATGATAATATCTGCATATATAAGCAGAGAAATGCAGAAATGGAATGAAATTTGCTCTCGTCTGGTTTGGTTTACAGTTTATCAACTTTACCGTCATGTTATTTACCTTACTTTACAGTAATTTAATCATAGTATAAGGAAAGATGAATTATACATTTTTAAGAAAGTTTTAGAAACAAATGTGATAATTTCTGGAAAATAATTTTTTGAAGTTAATTATAGATTGTGACGAACTTTCAGTGCGAGACTCGGATGTCCCACAAAAAGTCGTCGTCCGGGTAACAGCAGTGGAGAAAAGTGTACACCAGGGGTCTTGATTAGAAAATAAACCACTTTTTCCAATAGATGTACTCCCATTTATTTAAAGAAAATAAATAAATTAATTCATCACTGACAAATCGGTGGCAGTCGGTACTAACATTCAGTGAAACTTCGGAAAATGGAAAAGTAAGCTTCCCTCGATTCGGTGTTCAACTTAGGTTGACGGCTATTCGGGAAGACGGGCGACTAAGGAACTCCGAGAGGGACAGGAACCAACCCTCGGAGTTTCAGGGCTACGGGATTACATTTAAAAGAACATAACATATTCTTTCCAATGATACCCTATTTGTTGGATTCTACTTGGACAGTACTGCGAAAACGGCTGTAGAAACTTAAATCTTATAGTTTCGGTATTCATGAAAAAAACACCTACGCTGGAGCGTTGCGCTATGAAAATAACATCACGCTGTTGTACTATCTAGCACTTTCCGTGCACCTAACCCCCTACACTATAGGTCCCATAGCGAGCGCGTGTGATAGAAAAAAATAAGAATCATCAAAGTAAACAAAAGCCTTAAAAACTTAAAATAAATAAATTATGAGCTAGTCGATAAACCACTTTAACCGCTCAGTTATTTGTCGAGAAACGAATTGAACGCAAGAACGAAACGAACTCCAGTCAAGAACTTAAGATGCGCGGGATTTTTAAATTTCTCGATTTCTCGACACTTTTTTCTCGTCTCTAGTAAGGCCAGATTTCCCGGGAATTCTCGCTTCGAGAAGTCTCGACCAGAAACCCTAATTTGTCCTTTCGTCCCTGATCATAACTCACCGACTCCTAATAGCTAATTACCGCGTATTTTTCACGAATACCGAAACTATAGGGTTTGGGTTTCTATAGCTGTTTTTGGAGTAACTGTCCAAGTAGAATCCAGCCAATAGGGTATCATTGAAAAGGAAATTTTGTGCCCATTGAAATGATGCCACCCGATCGCACCTTCCATTTGAAATTTTAGGGGTGTGATTGTCGCCAGCTAGAGAGGGGCGGGTTGAAAAATGTGTGCCACTCAAAACCAAAATTGATGTGTCCGAGCATTTTTTCTTCTAATTTCACAAAAGGATGTAACACCCGGTACAAATTTTTCGTTGGACCACTTTGTATGTATAGAATGATGAAAATTTAGTCAAAGCAAATTTGTCTAAAAAACCAAGTTGATTTATAAAAATTGAAAAAACATCTGTTACGTAGTAAGAACAGCTTTTTAATCAGTATAAAAAAGAACAGCTCTGAAGCAGAAAACGCAGGTAAAAATACATTTAAGAATCAGTATTTCTATACTAGGGGTATTTACCACCAGAATTTAGCAAGTTTGTAATGATATTTAATACAAAATTTCGACTTTTTTACAATTTTATTTTATCTGTTTACCAAAGTCAACTAGTAAATGTTAGCAAAGAATTTGTAATTTTGTAATTATTGTGCAAAAAATAACAATTTCAAATAGATTTTTCTCGCCTACGCTACACCCTAGCCACTCAACACAAGAGTACCTTTTTAATCTAGGATACTCTGGAATTTTCGATTTTGATATTAAAAATATCAACTGACCCTCTCAAAGGTAACGCATATGGTTACAATTAAACGATGATTACGAGGTTTTTATCATCTTCATCATCGGATAAAGATGATATTTTGTTAAATTCTAGTTTAAAAAAATGGTATTTAATACATTTGATTATATTTCAAGTAAAATAGATAACAAAGTAATTATCTCTTGGAAGAATTGCCATGTTTAACCGATATCGGTTGAAGAAAGACTAATTAATGGTAACACTACGGCAAGTTAAAAAATAACTTTATTTAAAATTTTCAACAAAAAGCATATTAAAAAGCTTATTAATTTATCCATCATACACTTTGCGAGGTGCAAGGGTCCAAAAAATACTAACAATAAGCTTGATTTCTCTGTGCATGGCTGGGGTCCAAGGTCTGGTGCGGTGCGTCGTTATGGCCGCCTACTAAGTTTGATACTTCTAGATAAACAGCCATCTAAACAATTAAAAAAAAAACAATGTCAAATGGCCATCTTCAAATAGCCTCTCATAGGAAACATTTTTGGATGAGACGATTTATGGCAAAACGATATAAAATCATCCCTAGAATTTGCTGCTTCCGTTTGTCGGTTTAGCTTCCGGACACCCTGTATATACCTCGTATCCCAATTTAATCGGAAGACATGAATATTTTGTCAGTGAAACCTCCGATCCAGAAATGTATGAACCTTGAAGGTCAATTGAACTCAAATATATAATTTTAAATGGGACCCCTTTTTAACCGTGGGAATAGATTCAGCAGAAAATTTTATATCCGAATGTGATCTCAACATTTACTCTGCAGTCAAGGTCAAGGACACAGCGACTTCAAATGATTTATCACCCTTGAAGCAAAGTCAATGGGATTTTTATCAAGGTACTCATTCATGTCCTTGGATTGACCTTGACTTTGACCTTCAAGGTCATTTGAAGGTCGACTACAGAAATCAACCTTGATGACCTGTACAAATGTTTTTAATGATGTCCTGGACCATGGACCTTGGATTTAATCTTGAAGGTCATTTGAAGGTTGACTTTGTTTTTATATCGTTACCTATATTCCTGTTGTTGGAAAAGCGGTAAATTATACATCCGAGCACGTTGCAAAGTAATAAGAGGTCAAATTAAAAGTTAATTTAAAGATTAAGTCAAGAGTTAACCTTAGAATAGTGACGCAATGGTCTCGTAATTCAATAGTCCATGAATAGTGGTGTGATAAGTATTTTTATTTATTTTTCAATTTTCACCGTCACTCAATCTCACTTTGTAACGTACTCAAATGTGTCTTTTTCAATTCTCAAGCAGAGTTATGCATTTGTTGACTAACGAGACATTTTTTTTGCATAACAAAATGAAGTAGCCTTTGCGTTCATTTTGAGCGTACTTATTCACGTCCTCTTTAATACAAAATTGATCGAAAATTGTCACATTCTCAAATATTTCAAATTTGAATCTCTTAAATATCTCAAAGTGGTTGCGGCAGTTAGTTCTGTAAATTTAATTAGTAACTATGAAAGGTTCATTATTTATCTCTTTATAGATAACTTTATCTCATATAAAGTTCCTTCTTCAAGTACAGCCTCGGGGATGGGCTATTTTATTAGAGGCTGATGTGCCATTCCCTCTCCCTACCGACATCAAAAAGCTTAAAAAAGGGAAAAAAGCAAAACGAAACATTGACAAGGATGACTTCTTGAATCAAGTGAAAAACGTGTTGACAGGGTAAGAGGTAAATTATTAAGTTTAAATTGAATTTTAATGCATATAAAATAATATAGTTGAAGTATTGAAACACAGTTTGGTGTTAATTTCTGTATTTTCACATACGAGTTTTCAGTACAAAACATAGCAGTAAAATTTCTGCGGCAAAGCCGTACAACGATCTTTTATATACTTTTTTCGTTGATTAAAGTGATGTTCCCAGCATACATTTAATTTGATTTTTTGACAAGATTCGACATTCTTTTTTACATTTTCTTTAATTCCAGGTTTTACTAAACTAAATCGAGTTCGTAGATCTCTGCCAAATATAAGCATTGCTGGTGAAACACCAGTAGTGCAATGTTTACTATTTTTAAAATCAAATAAAAAGTTATCAAGTGCTTCTTCAATATTTAAAGTTTTATTACTACCTTAGGTATCTTTTAATGCATTTTTAACAGTTTTAACTGCATTTTCAGTTGCCCCATTTGACTGTGCAAAATAGGGTGATATAGTAACATGTTCAATATTATATTTTTGTAAAATCTGTTTAAACAACATACTGGTAAATCATTTAGCATTATCAGAAACTTTCACTTGTGCTAAACCGAATCTAGCAAAGGTATTATGTAATGCTGCTATTGTAAAATCGGAGGTAATATTGTTAGTTGGAAAAACTTCAATTCACTTTGAATGTACATCAATAATTATTAAAACATATTTGTTCAAAGATGGACCCATATAGTCTATGTGAATACGTTCGAATACTTTTTCTGGCCCTTTCCCTAGATTTAATTCTGCTTTAGGAGGACTTGTCTTATTTACTGAACAGTTATTGCAACTTTTTGCCAAGTTTTCAATATCTTTGTTAATTCCCGGCCAAAAAAAATGAATTTATAGCTATATGTTTCATTTTGACTATTCTTAAATGAGACATGATGTTCTATAGTTTTCAGTACAAAACATAGCAGTAACATTTCTGCGGCAAAGCCGTACAACGGTATTTTATATACCTTTTTGGTTAAAAATAAAAATAATAATAAAAAAGCAATGACTTAAACTGATCGATATTCGAAGTTAAGAGCAACTTAGAATTAACTGACAATTAAATATTCAATATATAACAATAATAAAAATAAGAGCATACAAAACTATAAAATCGGACATAAGGGAGTATTTCAAAAATACATAATAATATATTCTATTATTAGCTCTCATAGGCTTTTACTCCTTTTTGAGATAAGCTAATTTAAACAAATTCATTAAAATAATTATTAAAAAACTTATCGAATAAGGTAAAACAATTTTCTTCGACATCACAAATCTAGGTATGTAAAACCTCACGGGCAAGAATTACTAACTGCTGATACTGCAGGAAACAACTACTCTATACTTTTAAACAGTTAGTAAAAAAAATAGTTATCCAAAATAAAATTTAAATATGAAATGTTTGGTCAAATGACTGCCTTGGTGGCATCATCATATTTTAAAAGGGATTAGTTTCAATGTCCATTGAAAAAAAATATATTAGTACTAAAGTTAATGGTAAAGTTTTCTATCATTTCTGTCTTTTTCTAAATCGTCTGTGCAACAACCTAGAATTCAAATTAGGTAATAATCATTAAAATAAAAGTAATAAAGAATTGATGTATCTAAATTTATCTGCTTCAATGTGAATACCGTGTTTATTATTATTAAATATGCAATTGCTGATCTCCAGAATTGATACTTTTGTGATTTTAAGAAGTATTCGAGAATAATGTGAGACGTATACAGAAGAAAATGGTCTGACAGAAAATACGAAAATTTGAGATGGTAGTCGCATTCCTTGATTTATTTAAGATATTATTTAATATGTATATCTGTGATTTTAAAAATATTATATTAAGTGTAATGGGGAAAACTGGAGTTATATTCCTTGGTTTATTTAAGACATTATTTAATACAGCTGTAACTTTAATTTTGAAAATATGACTATATTAGGTGTACCTAATGGGGAAAATATTTGTTTTATTGTTTGTTTGTTAACATGTTGATGTTTGTTTTGTTTTTCATAATGTCTAAAATAAGATTGCATAATAGCCGAAAGTATAGGAAAGAAAATAGAACAATTTTATACTGAATTTAATAAAAGTCTAATTTTCCCCATTACACCTACTGCTATTAAATATTACAGTATATTATATTTCTATAATAGAACATTATTGAATACAATTATTTTAGAGAGAACACTTCTTTAATTTAGTTAAGCAATTTATTCCAGGTACTTTGAGTCTCGGTTAAAAGTTGGATAAGTAATCACATTATTAGACTGTATACAGGGTGATTCACAACTTATCCAAAAAAAAATTGGGAATAGATGCGGCATGAGAAATGGAGTCAATATTGTAAAAAAATTTTTTTGTAAAATCCTTATAGTTTCTGAGAAAAAAATTATTGAAGTTATAGCACATTAAACCACTACATAGCTGGACAACTGTAGTCTCTAGCGTCATTCGCAATACGCGTGGAGAGCCATGTGACTCCTAATAATGAAATCCGTCGTTGCGGTAGTTTTTACCTGTTATCTGTGGTATTTACATCAGTATTTTAGTAGTTAGTGTCAAAAATGGCTTGCGTGTATTGCAACTCAGAGTTGATGGATATCGTTTTAATTTATGGTGTAGCAAGACAACATTTGTATTATGGTGAAGTATTTGTGTTATGGTGAAGCAAGACATCATTTGTGTTAGTTCGTAGAAAGTGAGTAAAACGGACCCAAATGTCTTTATACGTTAGTGGATAAAATTTTGAACAATTGCTGTTGCAGCATCGGGTATGTCAAATGATTTTATTATTTAAAAACACAAATTAATTTTATTAATAATTAATAAAGGCAAAAGCATTTGAATTTGCCGATATAACGATAAAATTCTATTTACATATTTCTTTCCTTGCGAAAGTTTTTGTCCGTTTTTATCACGCCGCCATACCGGTCGCATTGTGCGAGGTCAGGTTTTACATTGGACCAGTTTCCAGTGCAGTGCAGAAGTGTATTTTTAAATCAATGTCGAACTGATCTTATTGATTTTTTCTTTATAAAATTGTATTTGTAAGGGTCCCCTGTACATCCAGAATTTTTTTTTTTGGATAAGTTCTGAATCACCCTGTATATACTCAATTATTTTATAATATATATTCACAGTCTAAAATCGCTTGATTAGTTAATCAAGTCTTAACCGAAACTCAAAGTATTGGGCCTTAGTATACCTTGAGTGACTTGGTGATTTTAAAAAATCAGAAATATTAAAAACTATTCTCATTATTTTTACCAGTAATAATACTGTTTTACCATATAGGGTGTACCATTGAAAACTTTGCTAACTACGTTCCAAAATATTAAAATTGCCGCGACACGTCCATTTTGTTTTCAAGGGGGACGCATTTTAAATTTTAAATACAGATTCGCCAGAACAAGCCCCTTCGCGGGGGCGCATTCAACTTTAGAATCTTAAATGGCACTTTAGGTCGAGTGACAACTCATTCGAAAGTGTTTTTAATTATGGTTGTCATCTTGTATTTTTTTTCAATTTTAGTAGTTCATCTGTTGAAAAAAAAATTACTTATGCTTAGAAATAAAAGACAATTTTGTATTAATCATTTAATTAATTATTCAAAATGCCAAAAGGAAAACTATAAAAAGTTTCAATTTATTTTCACTGGAAAAACTGTTTACAAATAAAAGGTATTTTGAATAATGAAAAAAAGTTGGTCATAATCATTTAACTAATTGATCAAAATATCCGCCTCCCACTTCCATGCAATAATAAAAACGTTAAGAATTTCGGGGGTAATTAGGTGGCATTCTTCAATGATACGCCGCCTGAGTTCTTCTAGAGCCTGCTGCTGAGTGGTATAAATTTTAGACTTTAAATGTCCCCATAAAAAGAAATCGAGTGGTGTCAGATCAGGTGATCTGGGTGGCCACTCAATAGGTCCGCGGCGACCTATCCATTGATTTGGAAAAATTTCTTTTAAAAACTGCCGAACTGCAACTGTAAAATGTGGAGGTGCGCCATCTTGTTGCAACCAAACATTGTCTTCTAAAATGTTGTCATCATTTTCCATAGTTTCAATAATCATTGGATAAATGTAGTTAGTTCGGTAGCCTCATTTCTAACAGGGTTTCGAAATTGTCGTTTTTTATTTTCCACTGATACTGTTTCACAGAACTTTTGAACCAAACTGGCGACGTAAACATCGGAGGTGTGTTTATTTGGGTGACGCTGATTAAAAATTCTTGCCGTAAGCCGTGCATTATCATGGTTTTTAAAATAGAGAGAAATTATTTCAACCCTTTCGTCTTTCGAATAAGTCATTTTTAGAATTAATAATTACTAAACACACTTCTGCTAAACACTTTTCTTTGAGAACTGAATAGCGACTAAAAGATGTTGACTGGTAAATTTGTTATCAGCACCAATTTTTTTCATTATTCAAAATACCTTTTATTTGTACAGTTTTTACAGTGAAAATAAATTAAAACTTTTTATAGTTTTCACTTTCGCATTTTGAACAATTAATTATGAATGAATAATACAAAACTGTCTTTTATTTCTAAGCATAAGTAAAATTTTTTTTTCAACAGCAGATGAACTAAAATTGAAAAAAAATTACATGATGACAACCAGAATTAAAAACACTTTCGAATGAGGTGTCACTCGACCTAGAGTGCCATTTAAGATTCTAAAGTTGAATGCGCTTCCGCGAAGGGGGTTGTTCTGGCGAGTCTGTATTTAACGCTAAAATGTGTCCCCCTCGAAAACAAAATGGACGTGTCGCGGTAATTTTAATATTTTGGAACGTAGTTCAAAATAAGCCGGGTGCAAAGTTTTCAATGGTACGCTCTGTATATACTAGAATCGACTCGGGATATTAACTTCAGTGGTGTAGGTACTTACTTTTATTTAAACATTTCATATTTAAATTTCATTTTGGATAATTATTTAATGAGTATTAACATGGTAATCCAATACCACTATTATTTTGCTTTTTTGTTTTCCTTTTTTGTTATGGTAAGCTTGTCTAATTATTATTTATATTTAAGCCATTTGCTACTATTTTCTTATTTATCCATACATTCCTATACAGGGAATTCCTAATAAAACTTCCCACCTGGGAAATATCGGAATTAAAAAAAAACTGAGACACGTCGAATTTCTTTTTAAGGGGGACGCACAAGATGGCGTAAGTTCGTGTCTTGGAAGCTACCCCTGAGGTGTAAAATACCCTTAAACTTTAAATGGCACCCTATTTTTTAGTGACACCTCATTTTAAACGTTTTTCAGTTCTGCTCACGACGACATACGACTTTTTAAAATTTGGTTTGGATATGACAATAAAATCATCACTTAAAGAAAAAGGCAAAATATCAATGAATGAAAGAATATTATTTTATTAAATGTTCAAATTGGTTTATCTCCGCTTCCATATAATAACAAAATCTTTGCCCCATTTCCGAACGAGCATTTCGGAGCGTTTGCATAAATTTTCGACTATAAGTTTTCCCATATAAAAAAGTCTACATGCGTTAGATCTGGCGATCTGGGAGGCCACTCAACTGAACCTATGCGTCCTATCCAATGATTTGGAAAGTTCTGATTAAGAAGATGACGCGCAGCTACGGCATAATGTGGTGGAGTACCATCCTGCTGAAACTACACAAATCCTCTTCTGTCAAAGTCATTTTGTACATATATAATTCACATAATTCAAAGATGTAAAGAGTCGGAAGCGTTAATATTTTATATTCTTTAAAAATGTGTCTACTAAAAATTGAATATTTGTTGCACCTGCTTCAAACACACAGCCTAGAAAAAGATAAGACAGTGAATGAAATTTCGATATTAAGTTTTTGTATTGTTTGTTTCAATTTAGGGAATCATCCAGATGCAAACTCAGAAACGTAGTGTTCTTACATTTAGAAATGGAGACATCATTTATGTTTAGATCTAACCCTACGTATGTAGGGTTAGAAGCAGTATTGCTTCTGCCAATTATGAAATTTTATGAGTTTTATTGACGTTAAAATAAAGAGAATTAGTTGCGTACCAATTTGTGACGTTATTAAGTATATACGCTTACTTTATCGCTCTCACGTAACTTCTGATAGACCATCGGTACTTTCCTACACTGTATACCAAGCACTGCATATCTTTTACATTAATGACCTTGTTCCCAAAAAGGAGGGATAAAAAGTGTACATGTTGCACTTTGTCAATTTTGCGCAAGCCCGAAAATTTAGCGGATTATTTCAAATGAAATTTAAAAACTGATGTACTATTAACAGAGTAAAATTATCTATTATTATTCTATATATCTAATTATACAACTTGTTAATTGTAATTTATGAGAATATTAGATAGTGAATGTAAAACAAAATGGGTACAATAAAACTGAATCCAGAAGAGTTTATGATTTATTACATAAAACAGCAACATTTTTTGAAATTTAAAATGAATACATCTTCACAAAAATTCATATAAAAATACACATTACGTACAAATATACATACATATACATAAACCTTAACTAATACTTATATATAAAAAATAATAAAAATAAATCATATCAATCGTATTAACCTAAATGTTTCGTAATTAAAGGTACCAGATTCAATTTGATTATCTAATATATGCTAAATATCAGGTCTTATTTTATTAAATATACAAAGCAAAGCTAGTCACATTGAAGCAGTGCCGGTTTTAGATATAAATTGTCCCTAGGTATTCTTTTTCAAATAAAATAGCTCATCCAATTTGTGATCCAAACACAAGTACACACAAGTGTCGTTTTTTTATTTGAACATGATTACGTAAAAACCATATGTTATCATATATAGCGGGCTTTGTAACTTCACAGGTTATAAAAATAATTTCTTGTGACATTTGCAAAAAATATATAAAGGGAAACTACTTGTCTCCTTTTAGTATATAACAGTAAGAGATCACCATGAAACTTCTAAGGTTGTCAATGTACCTATCTATTAGAAGTAAGTTTACAAACTAGATACATTTTGTAATAAACACGTAAAAATTTGCTTCAGACAATTTCATCAATATATTACCCTTAATTAATAAAAATCCTCAATCAATAAAACCTTAAGTATCCATAGGGTGTAAAGATATACATTTTTACTTATGAAAAAATTTTGTCTTCTTTTTTATTTTTTGCTAGATTCATCGCTTCATGCCAGTTTGTTCCTCTTTTCTTTAAGTCTTCTGCCACTACTTGGTCCCATCTTTTTTATGGGTCTGCCTCGTTTCCTCTCCTTTTTTTTGTTTACCAAATCATTTCGGCTGTCTTTCTGTTCATAACCTAACCTACCTTCGGAAATGACAATGACGTTAACCGACAAACCGACCAATGGGAAAATGATGATAGCGCATGCGTATAACACACAAAGTGCAACACCCCCACTTTTTGGCTTCAATTTCCTTTCAAAATGCTTTGTATATTATAGAAGTATATGATCGACTTACGACTATTACACGTCTAGTTTGATGAAAATAGACAGCGTAGGCACCTGATCATATCGCGTTGTGTGAAATGGAAAATTATGTAAGTATCTAACTGTTTTATGAATTGTAATTGTTTTGTTTTTTCAAATGTAAATCTTGTCTAAATCTTAAAAAATATTATTTTGTATGCCCTTTTAGAAACCGCTGATGTTAAGTTTTACATAAGATGGAAGAACAGAAGGTTAACGGTGACAAAGAAGAGCATGGGTATAAAGTCAATCAACCAGAGGAAATAGAATTAGATGGAAAGAAGCTCAACCTTTCAGGGGATGCTTCATTCTTAAGGTGGAAGAGTTATAGTGCAAATTCTCATGTAATACAAGAAAATTCGGGTGCATCGTTGCTAAGAGAATAAACTGGACAGTTTTGGGAGCGATTTGTCATCATTTCTAATACTTAAATGTACGTTTTATGTTTACATTAGAACCTTAGCTTGTAATGACAGTTATCCAATAAAATTTCTGAAAACTTAATGTCATATGTTTTTAACTCATACAGAGTATGATGAACAACAGTTTAATACATTTATTATTATAAAACATATAACCAGTACTAGATGTTCTAATAACGATATGGAACACTTTAATAACAGTTATTGCTATTTTTTCATAAAGGGTATAAAAAACGTTGTATACTAGTTATACAATAATTTAATAAAGAATAAGGTTTATAGTCACTATACAACTGTGCTAGCAGTACGCGTATCATATCCAATATTCACCTGATTAACTGTGACATATAGTATACAATGGTCTTATAATGGCATAAAGCCATGGCTTCTAATAAAGAATAACGCTCATTTCTTTCAGTGTGACTTATAACAACTAATCCATTACATGAGAAATTAATAAAGACGTATCATTGTTAAACAAGCGTCATCAACTATTTTGGCGAAATCATTAACATAAAACAAAAACAATATGGGACCCAAAATCGAACCTTGTGGGACCCCCAAATTAAGAGAAGCACGGTCCGAATTTATTCTATTTGTAATTCTATCTTTGTAATGAGTTATATTAACAAACTGCTCTGTTCAATATAAGATCTAATCTAATTTAGAGCCAAACCGCGCATACCATACGATGATAATTTTAATAGTAATATCTTATTATCGACACTGTCGAATGCACTGCTGGAGTCACAAAATTGTTTATCAAGAAATGCTATGAGACGGTATAAATAATAAATAAATACTCGTAGTAACAGAAAATACCACTAATAAATAATTACAAACAATGTAATATTTAATAATTATTTTATTTAGGGTTGGCTTGAACGGAGACATATGCATTAGAAAAATAATGTGTGCGATCCTACAGCACAAAAAGACCAAAGAAAAATCTTTAGTAAAAGACCTGCTGTATGCGGCATTCATGTAAGTTTTAGTGTTTTCTTTTTCTATTCCAACTTCTTTAACGTTTGAATTTCAGATATCCCGAGGATGGCTTTGGTATCCAACGAGACGAATGTAATGTTAGCTTTGTGCAGTGTTCAGTGCCCCTGTTAGAATACCTAATGGGAAATGTATATCTGCAATCAAAGAAATTGTATTTATAAATAGCTTAGCGCCTCTACTATCTCTTGAAATATATTTTTCCTGGATATACCTGTATGTTACAATAATCATGCTATATTTTTAAATAATATTGAAAAAGATAAACGATCCTTATAAATACTCTGTGTGATATTGAGGTAATATTTAAATTATTTAAGAATCGAAATATAATGTTTGTGTTAAGACAAAAGCAAATAAGAATTAACTTTGTTGGAAAAAGTTTATTAATGCAAGAGAATGTCCGATATGATTACAACTCTTGAAAGTTTTTGATGTTAATTTCCTCAAACTAATCAAGAACTTACCTAGTTGGAGATTTTGTCCTTATAATATCCTTCATCAGCAATGCAGCGCGATGCATTTAGTTTGGGGACGTGTAGGTACGTAATTCAGTTTGTAAAATTTAATACACTTTTAGATAGTTAAAAGTTTATGTAGTATAATTCTTTAAATAGTTCCTGAATAAAAGCAAAAGCACGTCCATTCCTTCTCTTTAATGTCGTTTGGTTCGATAAATAGCGTTTATATTAGTATAAGTGTTTTTTTAGTCCAAGAGCTAGCTACGTGTGGACTGCACTGATCGACTATAGTCATGATTTTTTGTTAAAAGTTTCTTATCACTTTGACAAAGCCAGAGCCCATCAGTCAGAAGTCGCTCTAGAGGCGGAGAGCGTGGACGGGCGGTTAAATGTAAGAAGTTTTGTCAATAAAAAAATAATCGAATATAGTCATGAAAATTGGTTCACTTATAGGTTTTAAATGGATAAACATAGAAAAAATATCGTCAGAAGGCTAGGTGGTGGCTTAAGCGCTCTCAGAAGCGATAAAGTAGTAAATTGTGAATTGAAAAATGAATCACAATATATAGTTCTGACATTTTGTTTATTGTTAGTTTATAATGCAAATAGACTATCTGTAAAGTTACAGAAGTTAAAAGTGAGGCTAATAGTCAAAAAAACATTATTTATCACTGCGCGTGCAAATTTTGCCGTGGTTGTTACGCCCGGCGTTTTTGATCTTTTGTTGTTAATAAATAATTAAGTATAGTTCTAGCATTTTACGTAACCAATCTTTATATTATATATGTTTATTATAATGAAACAACAGAAGTTTACACAGAGGTTAAGGCTATGCCAGAGCTACATAAGTTTAAGTGCAATCGAATAAATTGCTATAATTTTTTTTATTTGGTAATATTTGTTTTCACAATGGTTTTAAATTGGTTTTTCTACCGACATACACACTGTGCACTTTACTCTGAATCGCAATCTGCTGTACTCTACATCTGTAATTTTTTTTTGTCATTGTAACTGCAATTGAAAACACACACTTTAACACTTGCCATTGTTGGTGGCTTAAAAATTTATTAATATACGAAAAATCTAATGCACAAGCAGTGAACGCTGTTAGAGCTGTGACTGGAGCGAAAATCAGAAGCGAGTTGACGCTTGGTTACTATTTTGAAAGCCAGGCCAGAATAACGGTCTGACTACACAGGCCGATAAAAAAAAATCCTGTGTTTTTGAGACGTGAACCTACCCTTCTTTAGTAAAATTTTCCGCTGAATCCGAAAATGATAAGAAACAATTCTGACGTGTGGATTCCAGACCACATACCCTTAATTTCCCCAAAAATTAAAAAAATTCAAACTAGTCATCCAACCTCTTTAGTAAAATTTTCCAGTTAATCCGAAAAATGACAAAAAGAAAAATTTATGGACTCCCCCACACACCCTCAATTCCCCCCAAAAATTTAAACTGCCCATCCAACTTACCTTTAGTAAAATTCGCTAAATCCGAAAATTGAAAAAAATTGTTTGGACGTGAGGGATCCCCCCTGCTCATCCGTATCTCTCACTTGTTTCTTTCAAAAATAAAAATAAATACAAATCAGACGTGGCAACCGTTATAATTTTTATAAAATCTGTCGGTAAAACCAAAACTAAATAATATTGATGAACTAAGTTTCCTTTGCTCGTACACTTAACCTCGCCCCCCAGATATCATTTACAAATTACGGTTAGCACTGATGAAATTTTTCAGTGAAAGCTTACTATTTTCCAAAAGTTCTTAAGTAACATTAAGCTAGTAGCATGCGGAAGGTATTTTCTAAAACGTTTTAACATTTTAACTTCGCATTCAATTAAAATGCGAGTTCAAGCCCTGGGGCCACGTCAAGGCGTCTACCAACCCAGAGTAAGTTATAACCTGGATTTAGAAAATACCTACCTAGCTTAATGTTACTTAAGAGCTTGAAACATTTTGGAAAACAATAAGCTTTCAATGAAAAATGTCATCAATGCTAGGATGCTAACCGTAATTTGAAAATGCTAGCTGGGGGTGAGGTTAAGTGTACGAGCAGAGATTTTAGTTCAAAAATATTTTTTAGTTTTGGTTTTATCGTCAGATCTTAGTTATAACGGTTGCCACGTTTGATTTGTATTTATTTTTATTTTTGAAAGAAAGTGAGAGATACAGTTGAATAGAGGGATCCCTCACGTCCAAACAATTTTTTTGCCATTTTCTGATTCAGCGAATTTTACTAAATATAAGTAGATTGTATGACCAGTTTGGATGTTTTGCATTTTTAGAGAGAATTGAGGGGATCTATACGTCAGAACTTTTTTTGTGAATTTCGGATTCAGCGAAAAATTTTACTAAGGATGGGTAGGTTTGATAGCCAGTTTGGATTTTTTTAATTTTTGATGGGAATTGAGAGTATGTGAGGAAAATCCATACATCAGAAAATTTTCTTTTTATCTGTTTCGGATTCAGCGGAAAATTTTTCTAAAGATAGAATGGGTCATGTCGCAAAAACAAACAATTTTTTTTGTCGGCTCGTGCTATCGTCTTGCGCGCTATACTTGACTCTGGTATAGTCTTAACCTCTGCCTAAACTTCTGTTGTTTCGTTACAACATAAATATATATGTAAAGAGTGGCTATGTAAAATGTCTGAACTACATTTATTCATTTCTTAACAATAAAACAATAAAAACGCTGGGCGTAGCAGCCAGGACAAAATTTGCAGGCGCGGTGATCAATAATGTGTTTGGCTATTAGCCTCACTTTTAACTTCTGTAACTTTACAGATAGTCTATTTGCATTATAAACAAAATGTCAGAACTATATATTGTGATTTATTTTTCAATTCACAATTTACTACTTTATCGCTTCTGAGAGCGCTTAAGCCACCACCTAGCCTTCTGACAATATTTTTTCTATGTTTATCCACTTAAAATCTATAAGTGTACCAGTTTTCATGACTATATTCGATTATTTTTTTATTGACAAAACTTTACGCGTTTAACCGCCCGCTCACGCTCTCCGCCTCTGGAGCGACTTCTGACTGATGGGCTCTGGCTTTGTCAATGTGATAAGAAACTTTTAACAAAAAATCACCACTATAGTCGATCAGTGCAGTCCACACGTAGCTAGCTCTCCGTCTATAA